>NW_006800285.1:0-28534 GCF_000485575.1 Poecilia formosa
GGTGTCAGATATGACTGACAAGGTGTCAGTCATATCTGACACCTTGAAATTCGCCTCTGTCTCTTTAAGAATCTCCCACCCTTTCTGACATGTTCCCTTCAGTGCATCATCACAACGATGCTTTTGCATGATGCCATTTCTCTCTTAGGAGAGTCAGACTCAGAGATAGTTTGTTTCATTAGCTCAGCAAGCCACACAGTTCCTCCAGGTATTTGCTAATTGCTACCGCCACTAGTCTGGAGGAGCTGCGTGTTCAAGGCCCGGGACACAGTGCTCGATTAGGAGCTCGATGGGAGCCTGAAGCTCCAAGGCTTTAGGTAAATAGGCAGCGCAAGCGCAAGTGCTAAAGAGGATTTGTAGACTTTCAATTATTTGAGTCACTTGTAAACTTAAATTCTTCAGTGGTGATAAAACTGCCTTTGTGGTTGGTTTGTAAATTTATAAGAGGTTTTTAAAGATTGCCTTGAGCCCAAATTTCATAAAACAACACCCCTGGGGCTCCGCATGAGTCACTAAATAAAATCTGACTCAGAGTCGAGAGCAAGTTACAAAATAGTGGGAGAACAGCCGTTAATGGGCATGGTCTGTGGATACAACTGACTGTGGAGTCACTCAGTCTGACTAATTCATAGAAAGAAAGAAATATGGGACCCACAGATGTAGGTCGTCAGGTGAATCTTCCTCAGTAAACTAGCCAAGTGGATTTCCTGACCTCGGCAAAACTCTATAGGTTGCATTCTGTGTGTTAGCCGTAAAGTTTAGATTTTGTCTCATCTGACCAGAGCAGATCCGTACTCTGCTAACTGGATTACTTCTCAAAGGTTACGCTGGATTTTATTTAGAGGTATTTCAGTTAAGTGGACTGGATCCACACATGATGTTGTGTCAGTCTGTCTGTAAAACGCCAAAATATGAAAAAAGTAAAAGAGAGACCTTTGAAGACCTAAGTTTTATCTTTAAAATCATCACCATCGTCCTACCTTGATTGAAATACAGCTAAACAGCGTCAAACTCTCAGTAAGTAAAGTTCTTTTCATAGATTTCTCTCTGTCAGAGACAGTACGTGCTGTGTGTGTGAAATCTGTCTCAGGCAAGAAGTCATAAACCTGCAGGCACATCCTGTCCATCAACGTTTCTGCAGTGATGTGTGCATTTCACAGTTGCAAGAAAGTAAAGACACACACACACACACACACACAGTGAGGTGACAGGCGGACTGGATGTGACAATGCGTCAGAGCAAACAAGTGGCTTTCTGACAACAAACGCTGCAACCACCCAGAGCAGAACATAAAGGCTTTATTAGACCTTCGCCATCACACGTTGCCGGCACCAAAGTGGGATTTATTAAAACACGGGAAGCATTCAAGACAAACGCTGGAACAGAAGCAGATATTCTGTGAAAGCGTTCCTGTTCGGGAGCGGCGAAGGCGGCGGCTATATTCAGACTGCAAACAAGCCGCTGTCTGAGTGTTTGCTGAAGAGGAGGGGAGGAGGGCCGCGGAGAATAAACACCGCTGCCCGCAGAGACAGCACCAGGAGAGAGGGGGCTGGGCGGTGGCGGGAGCAGGGGGGGGCGTTGACAGGCCATCACATCCATGTGTCACGGAGCAACAAGACGAGCGCTCCGGTGGGACTGAGATGCTGGCTGGGGTGAAAGGTCGCCTGGTGACGCATCTTAGCTCCTTGCCGAATGAGCCACAGCTCAGTCCCCACCCAGGAGGCTCGCTCAGTGACAGGCTCACCTGACCTGGAGGCAGCTGAAAAACACTCATTTTAATGGGGCTTATGGCTCTTTTATTGTCTCTCTGTGACGTGGGCTCTGCCACCAGCAGGAATTACTTGTGCATCAGAATGTTTTCAGCTTTCACGACATTTACACTTTGAAATGTTCCAGAGAATTTTCATGCGGAAGTAACTGTGCGCCAAGCTCAGAGGGACACACCCCAAAAAGGCTATTTCAGCAGCCACTGCAGAAAATGGTCGTTCTGTAAGTTATCGATTGACTCAGGTGACTGAATAACAAATGTATGCCACACTTTTTCAGACTTTTACTTGCGAAAACACGTGTGTTTTTACGTCGCTCCACAATTGTGCACTACTCTGAATTGGTCTATCGCAAAAAAAAAAAATCCCTATAGAGCCATTTTTTGGTTTCGACGTGACACAAAGGGAAAGAAATTCCAAGGCGTGAATACTTTTGCCAGGCAGGGCGCGGATGTCATTGCCTGCAACTCTTTTAATTCATCTGCCAAAAGAAGAAAAACCCTAAGCAGCTTCTGAATGGAGTTCATATCGCAGGCTAAATTAGGAGAGTTACATCTCCAATGCAAGTAATTCCGTCATATTTTGTAATGACGTGTCGAGTCACCCTCGACGGACTGTCTCCCTAAATACCAAGCTCGCGCAGTAATTTCGCTTTTAATCCAACCTTTCCATCTGCAGTCCCCAGATGAGATGACATGCAATTAACTTGAGGGAAGTCCTCCGTGAGGGATTAGCGAGTCTCGCTGACTTTCTTGCACCCTCTGCGACGAGTAAAAAGGACAATTCCGGTTCATTCATTAGGAAAATAGGACTCATTTAAAAGCGAATGAAACATTCCGTTAAACAGCAGATCTGAAGAGCTAAAACAAGCTTATGAATTAATCATCTGATCCCATCATCGCTGAGAGACTGTGCTCAGAAAGGAGACTGCAATAAGAGGCGGTGTGAGAGCAGGGACAAGCCCTCCCAAGATGGAGCTCTTTGATGAGTCCAGAGGGAGGACAGTGACAGGGAGGGAGGCAGGTTACCTCACAGGTTACCATCTGCCTGCCTGCCTGGCACACAGGTCTGAATCTCAAATTCCTGCGGGCCACGGACTGTAGGGAGGGAGGCTGACTGGCTGACTGGATGTTTCTCCTCACACAGCTTCCAATCTCTCTCTCTCTCCCTCTCTCTCTCCATGTTTGCAGTGTACACCTGGAGGCTGCTGCCAGGATCACAACCTCATTCCTCATCCCACAGCTCATTCTTGCTCCCCCCCCCTTCTCTGGCGAGTCAACATTCCCAATTGGCCACTGCCAAGTCAAATATCCGCCTCTTCTCTGAGCTGAACGACTGAGTTCATCCCTGCTTTACAGTGTAAACAAATATAAAAGAGTATTTCCTGACCTGGAGTGGAGTATTAGCAATCTGCTCCTCCCTCCCGCTATGATAAACAGCATTGGAGACAGATTTGTAAACAGAATGAATGTGCCTTTTCTATATTTGTTTTCTTTTGTGTGTGACATTGCAACTACAAGTTCAATGTATTTCACTGTCACTCAATGTGAAAACACACAGCTAAGAAGTGGACTTTTTTTAATATGTGTCCATATGAAACAGCTGAGGCTCACTCAGTTTGGATAGAGCGTCTTCTGTGAACATCGGTTTTCAAAGTCTTACCATAGAAGTTCAACATTGGATTAAGATTTCGACTTTTACTGGGATATTCTGAGACATGAATACACTTTGATCTTCTAACCCAACTTGTGGAGTTCAGCCCCGTCAACAGAATCTCCTTTTTTTTTTTTATGATAGACTGAAAAATGCTTTACGAAATATTTCCATAGCTTTCCCTCTGACCTGTCTGCTGTGCTCCTTGGTCTTCTTTGTGTTTTTAGTTCATAATAAAAGGGGATGCACACATTATTTGTCAAAAATTCATCGAAACAACTCATCCTTTACTTTTTTTTTAATCTATCAAATAAAATCCTTTGCCGATTAGAAAAAGCTCAAGCAGTGCTACTTTTCCAAGGCACAGTAAATACGTAGATGCGTCGTCGTTCCTTGTAATTTTTTATTCATGCTAATGACTCTGTCGGCGATGTTTACCAAAGCGGAGTAAAGAGAAACCAACCAGACTGCAGAGTGAGTCGCATTTTACACCGAACAAGACAGGATGATACCCAATTAGAAGAGGCTGCTGT
Organism: Poecilia formosa; assembly: GCF_000485575.1. Classification (NCBI taxonomy): domain Eukaryota; kingdom Metazoa; phylum Chordata; class Actinopteri; order Cyprinodontiformes; family Poeciliidae; genus Poecilia; species Poecilia formosa. Next base: position 3,953 of record NW_006800285.1, read on the forward strand.
GGAGGCAAATGACAAACAGCCGTTGTTTTGATGTCACTTTTTTTTTTTTTTTTTTCCACCCAACCTGAGTTAAGTCTCACCGGGAATTTACTCAGCTGAAATAATGACGCTTGTTAACACTCAGCTGCTGACAGAGGATCAAGCTGGAGATCTAACTGCTTATGGTGATCTTTGACAGCACACTCCAGATGCTGATCAAGATCTAGATTCAGATTCAGCCCCTTCTCTCCTCAGGCTTGTGAACTGGCACGAAATGTTCAGTTAACGGTAGATAGCAGACGTTACTGGATGAGCTCACTTTCCACCCTCCCATGCAGGCAGAGCCGGTTAGAGAGCGGATGGAATGTGCACCTCTGCCTCTTTGTCAAACCTGTTTCTAGCGATAAGAGTTGCGGTGCCTTGCTAGCATTCGGTGTTCATACCCCATGTAGTTCCTAACATGTTGCCACAAAAACTTTATGGATCTTTAGGGGAATTCAAGGGAAACCCAAGCATAGAGTGGTGATAATACAAGGATTAAAATAGAAAAGAAAAAAAAACTAAATAAATCAGCCGTGTGCTGAGGGAATGTTTTTCTTGAGAAATACAGTTTGCCAGGAGTCACATCAAACATATAAGAAGAGATTCTGGTCAGACGAGAAGAAAAACTGACCAACTGGCCATAAAGCATATGGTTAAAAAAAACAAACAAAAAAAACACCACAAACAAAGTAACTCTATGATGAAACATGGTAGCAGCAGAATGTTTTTGATCATTGTTGAAAGAAAGATGGATGAAGACCAGCAGGGTCCAGTCCTGGAAGAAATCTACAGCGGCTACAGAAAACTGAGATGGGGCTGGAGGTTCACCTTCCAGCAGGATGAGGACCTTCACCATGCAGGCAGAGCTACAGCGGCTTACAGCAAAGCAAATCATCTCTTAGAGTGGCGTCCATCAAATCTGACTGAGCTTGGAGCAACGACAGAGAAAATTTAACAGAAATGTACAACTATAGATGTGCAAAGAGATTAAAGGGTTCAATGCAAATGGACACTTCTCAGATTCAGTTTGCAAAAAAATACATAAAAAGAAAAAAGAAGTAAATAAACAATTATCCATCACAAACAGCAATCTCATCAAATTCTAAAATAATACTGATTTTAGCTGTATAACAACTGTATCCAACAAGCAGGAAGATTTTGAGTCAGATCGAAATTTACACAAATGTGAGAAACTTTTATTTATTTATTTATTTTTTTAAATGAAAAAAGTCTCTGAATCTGGCTTCATGGGCATACAATAATTTATTCTATTAATAAATGCATTATCTAAAGTTAGATTTTAAGTTTACAGGATCCAGAGTGTTTGTCCTTCCTCACCGTCTCTCCGAGGAGCCTGCAGCACCGAAGCATCTCTGATGGCATGAGCCCATCTTTCAGCCTCCCGGAGGTTGACGAGCGGGTCCTGGACCAGAGCGACCCGAAAGCACTGCTCCACCCTCTGCCGGGCCACTCCGGTGCTCATCCAGCGCCTCTTGAACGGGTAGAAATAAGCCGCGAAGTAAGCGCCGATGTCCGCGCTGTCCGGCCCTTTATACGCCCGACAGCCGATGCAGTCGCTCAAGTTAAACACCACCTTCGTCCGGTCGGGAGACGAGGAGATCCTCTGGATGGTCAGGGCGCTCTCCGTCAGGCTCACCGAGTAGCGCACCCCGTCGTTGAGAGTGTCGGTGAACTCTCCGTACAGCACGCCCGAGAACCCGTTGCACTGCCGGGATGGGTCCGGCGCTGAGGCGTCTTTCTCCATCCCGGACGGAGAGTGAGACGCGTCCCGGAGGCCGGTGCCGAGCACACTCTGAACCTGCCAGCCTGCCGTGGGACCGTTTAAACAGGAATGGGTGCAGCTAGCCTGGTTCACCGCCTCCCCCTGCCGTTTGTCAGGGGAATTGCAGCAACGGAGCAGGAGGAGAGAGGAGCAGACTGTCCCAGCTCTTTCTCAGCAATACTTCAGAACTGCACCTGCTCTGCTTTGCTTGCTGCCATTAGTTTGATGAAGCAATAAGATTTTAAATGGTTGCTTTTTTACTAACCTTATTTTATGCCCAAAAACATCTTTAAATAGTGGATTTAGACCCTTTAGTTATGTTTAAACTCCATGAGGCAGTGATGGCATAGGTATTTTGAAAAACGTAACTTTAATCAGATTACTGATAACTCCTTGAAAAAGTAACTTAAAAGTAGCTGATTACTTGATTTGGAAAGTAACTAAATTACATTAAAAGTAACTTTTAGTTACTTTTAGCAGCTGTTGACAATAATGTTCCACCACCTGTGAAAATTACATTGAGCTTTGCCAATAATTGCAGGTTATTGCATGATGGTAACATCAACTATGCGTCTCTAGGTTGAACTGAAGGGGAGATTGATTAATGGTTATCACAGTAGAAAAAAAAAAAAAACTTTAGTAATTTTTGCATGTTTTTGTGTTGTCCACTATTGTCTGGAAAACTCTAAGTACGATTTTAGAGTCCCCCCCCTCTCGCCACCTGCTCACATGGAAGAAAATAATTTTATGCACTTACTGAAAAAATAAATCACAGCAGATTTATTTTCGCATGAGTAGTTTCAGTTTGATTTAGCTTAAATATAATTAACAAAGCCTAACTCATTCAAGTTAATTTAAAACTGTTACATAAAAATGTAAACCACCAGCATACATTATTAATAATGTAAATTTGTTTGAGAGAAAAGTATGCATTAAAAAAATCATACTTTGTAACAACTTTGATAAATAATTTCCGAGTAACTTTTCAGTTTTATTATTATTACACATAAACTGTGACATCATTTGTCATAAATGTATATAAGTAAACGCAATAGAAAAAACTAACATTCACAATTATCAAGTGAAACTTTGTTTTTCAGAGTTTATGCAGTGTTAGTGAGTCCAAATAACAGCTCATATGGCAAATACTGGTATTTATGTCAAATGTAGGTATAAGAAGCTAAACGTATTTTGTTCTCATGCTTTTGTTGTTTTTTCAGCGAAAAAGTAGCAACTTTAAATTGTTTATTTCCCCCTAAATGAAACGTAATAAATCACGTGACTCGTGACGTTTGCGACATATAAAAACCCAACACCGCGAGACTTCAGACACTCCAGATCTCTCCGATGGGAAGTAGTGTAGTCAGTGAACATAGCGACTTTGTAACAATGATTATAGCCATACAGTTGAACTTGCCTGATAATGTGACGTCCTCCAGAGATGACCCGCCTTAAATAGGTAATTTTTAAACAACTAACCGAACTTATTTGTGTAACAGCCGGCAGGTAGATGAAGCATGTGTCGCTGCTAGCTCGTCGCTAGCCCGGCTACCACGTGTTAAAGTCCGGTGATGTGGTGCAATGAATGGTGTAATAATGTGAATGAAACGTAATACTTATCAGACAACCGGAACAAATATATCTATTAAAAACAGTCTGCTTATTTGCAGGCTTCCATCTGGAGATGTTGCTGAAGACTTAACTTTGAGAAGGTAAAACATCCAGACAACTTGTGAACTTTTCTTCTTCTACAGTTCATGTGACGAGTTTGTTATCCCTGTCTGAAACAGCGGTGTGGAAATCAATGCTGTCTGATCTACTGCAGGGTGATGTGTAAAGACAAGTGTTCATGATGGAAGATCAATAACGTCATATCTTGTTGCAGGGCTGTGGAGATGATCCATAAGTAGGAAGAAGAGGTGTACAATAATAACAAAAAAAGGTTTGTCCTGCACAATTTGTATTATTTATTCTGCCTTCTTCAGTGATGAAAACCGCTGCATAGGAAGTGCCGTCTGATGCGACAACTGACGATTATTCAGAGCGTTTCTGAGAAATGAAATACTTAAGCTTTATGTATTTTCTAATAATACAATAATCAACAGGTTGTATCTTTCCTAGGTTCAGGTGCATCAGTTGCAAGAGCTGAATTTTTAAGACCTCTCTTGGCTCTTGAGGACACTGCTGTGTGCTGTGTAAGTTTTTTTTTTTTTTTTTTTTTTTTTTTTAAGATTTGCTTGTAATTTTAAATCAAGCCAGTGATGATACAAGTTATCCCTGTCTGAAAAAATGATTTTGTTGAGTTCTGGTAACCTGAGGCTTGGTTCATAATGCCATGCATCATATTTCTATGAATCAGTAAGATGTAATGTTTTACATATTTTTCTTTACCTTACAGATGGAGCTGGGTAAACAAGCCGACACAAGAGCAGTTTGAAGGAATCAGGAGGCGTGATGCTTAATTAAAATTGAGAGCAAAATGGTGGAATGAGCCAAACCACATGTATTGGAAAAACTTTATTTAAAAACTGTACAGATATAATATAAATCCAAAGATGCAACCGGCTCAGCAGGTTTTACCGTCTGCATTGAACTTGTAGGATTTCTTCTTTAGATTTTCTAGAAAAATCTGCTCCTCGAGGAGGAATTCACGGTCCTGTGGGAGATAAAATGTGAAGCTCTTGGTTTCTGAAGATGTATAAGGAAAGCTTTCATGGAAGAAAAGGACTTGAGGTGTTTTTTGAACCAATTTTCTGAAAATAAAATCTTTAATGGAACAAATGTCTGGTTTAAGTTGTTTAATTCATCTGTTACCAAGATTACTGAAAACTGAAATGTCTGAGTCAGACAATATGTGGCTTTTACAAAATCTTAGAGGCCACAAGTCAGTTTTTATGCAATGTCTGCATACAATGTCTGCAACCAGAAAGCTTTAAAAAGTTTAGTATTAAAGTGCTTAGTACTAAGTGGGTTACGTTTTTCACATTTATGGAAAGGGTTCACTCAGCTTCATTATACAAAATCTTTGTAAAAGTTTAAAATCTAGAAATATAAATGCATTTTGGTTGGAGTGTTTAAGATTATGGCAGTGAATTGTCATAAAATACAGACTTCCAGAATAACTTTGGATCTTTATGCTGAAATTTATTTACTGGAAAGTTTTAATAAACACTTTCAGGAGCATTCCTAAGTACAAATAACTGGACAGAGGTTTAAAATGTATGGAAAGCAAAGCATTTCTATTTTCAGGCTGCTTCCTAAAACTTTTAACCATCTTTCAGTCTGAGGATTTGACTGTATTCATAATCTGACCACTAGAAATAGCTGCATTCTAAGATTTGTATTTACTCTTTAAAAGCTGGCAAGAAAAAAAAAACAGTCTGAATTGTGACTAGAGAATAACCAGTTACCTTTTCCGCCGTGTACTTCCACAGGGCCAGACTGGCCTCAAGCGTCATGGACTGATAGTTGTCCAGAGGATTTGAAGGATTATTCCCGACGTTTGTCGGTTCAGGAAAAGAAGGAAACACTGGAACAGAGTCTACAGAAGAAACTAATAAGTTAAAATGATATTTTTCCCACTCTATATAGAAAAATATACATCTTAAATCAGACATTCAGTCAAACCTGTTAAAATAGGTGGAATAATATGAGGTAAAGGTGAGATGGTGGAATATTCCCTAAGCCTTTCTGTATCTTCCTGCAGATGTTTTCCTTGCATGCGTTCCTGTAACGTCACATTTTTATTTAATACCCAATAAAAGCGATTTTTAAGACGGATCGAGGTCTTTGTGCAATGACGCACCTTTAGGATCCGCTGCTCCTGCTGCCTCAAATTCTCCGTATGAACCTGGATATTTCTTAGTCGAGCCACATGATCCGACTCCACGCGTTTCGCCTCTAGCAATGCTCGCTCGCCTTCCTCGTACTTCTCTGCTGCAAGCTGTGAAAACAAAACAGTTCAGTCAAAACTGGAACCTTTTGAAGGTTGCGGGGGTCGGTGTGGGAGGAAATCACCTTGCTGAAGGCCTCAACCTCTTCGGCCCTTGTTTTGAGTCTCAGAGCCATACTACTGGCTGTCTCCTTCTCTCTGTCCAGTTCTTCCCTTAGTCTCGCAAGAGTTTCTTTCTCTTGTGTCACGGCCATCTCCTTCTGCTTTAATTCAGCCATGCGAAGCTTCAAGTCAGCCTGTTCCTGCGAAACAGAAAATACATTAATGGAAATCTGGATTTCCTTTCCTCTAAGACTACAGCAGCCTAATAAAGCAAAACAAAAGGGATTGCGTGACTCACTTGTGCCAGACCAATGATGGATCCTTCTCTCCTCTCCAAGAGGCTGTTGACCTCCCGTTCGGCTTTGTCATGCCTCTGTTTCTCCTGCGTGTGGAAGTGAGCCCACTCCGCTGCCAGTTTCCTCCTCTCCTCTGCACAATGCTGCATCACAGATTTCTGCTCCTCCAGCAATGAGCTCTGAAGGGCAGACAGACGCGTAGCAGACGTGGTGAGGTTGCACGGCAACCGCTAATGCCTCAGTTGCAACTGTGGTGCTTGTCGGGTCTCACCTTCGCTCTCTCCAGCTCCTCCCTCTCCATGCTGATCTGCATGGTGAAGATGCGTCGCTCTTCCTCCAGACCCCTCTGGGTGGACTCGGCCTTGGCCTGCTCCGCCGTTACTTTCCAGCGTTCCTGAAGCAAATAAAAGCTAGCGTCACAACGATTTTTGAGGATCTACAAGAGCCGTTTCTAGAGCAATCGTAACAACACATGTCAACCACGGCAACGATTCCCCGATACGGTCTGCTCACCTTCTCCAGCTGCCTTTGCTGCTCGCTGATCTGAGAGTCCATCCTTGAGATGATTTCCTTCAGGTACGTTCGCTCCTCTGCCATGGCTTTCTGCTGCTGGGCCAGACGTTCCTGCATTACTGGAAGATTTGGAGAAGCCAGGTGCGTACACTTTTAGTTTTTAATACAGATTCTCCTGCCCATTCAACGTGGACATACGTACTTCGAAGCTGCTCGTCCCGGTGTCGTGCCCCTTGCTCCAGGCCGTGGGCGGTGTGCTCGTGCGTGCTCTCCACTCGAGAAGAGAGCTCTCCGAGCCGGGAAGAGAACTGCTCCATCTGGTCAATCACCCCTGCGAGAGATCTGTACAAATGTAATGTGGAAAGTTAGACGTGGATTAGCTTGGGAGCTGTTCTGGGAGATGTACGTTGGGATAGCAAGGAAATAATACAACAAGTTATTTTGGTGCTGTTCAGTAAAGAAATGCTTTAGTTCTCGGACTGTGTAACAGAAGGAAGTTGGGGATCAGACACTGACTCAAGTGGAAGAGTTCAAGTATCATAGTGCCTTGATGTTTATGAGATATAGACCATCGGTTTGAAGCTGCAGGCCCCTGATCGGGTCTGTTGTAATGGAGAAAGAGCTGCCATGCTTTGTGAGTGGAGGTGTTTCACGGCATTCTGGGGTATCTACCTTTGAACATTTTCTAGACATGTCACACTCAAAGGAAACCCTGATTCACACCCAGCAATCTCTGTAATTCCTTCTGGACTGCAATGCCTTTGGATTTCCCAGACTGAGGTGGAGAGTGTCCTTGTCTTTCCTGAACAATATCACCTTTTTGAAATCTGCTGCCTCATGCAGAAAAGTTTAGAAATGTTGCCATTTCCTATGCCCCGTCTTGTTAATGACAGGACAGAGGGCAGAGCAGTGGGGATTAGAAAATGTGCTGTGTTGACACTGCCATGTCTGGGCTCAGCATTAAAATAGAAAGTACAGCCCCAATTGTCCAGTTTTACCTGCAGGATGAGAAGAAAATGCAGAAAATGGAAGGTAATAAATGACCAAGTCTCACCTGGTCTGAGATGTTGCGCTTGTAACAGCGTCGATCTCTTCGTCCTTTAATCTCTTCAGCCTCTGAAGCTGTTCCTCGTGGTCTTTTTTCATCTCTAAGATAGATTTTCTAGAAAGAACAATAGGATAAATGTACCAAATGCAACAATCATGAAAGTTTTGACCTACTAAACTAATACATGGTGATTTTATATATATATATATATATATATGCACACAGTATTAAAAATAGATGCTGTGTCTGTTTTGGGGTCTTTTCTTGCTTAAATGATTCCATCTTACCGTTGAAGATCTCGGAGCCTCTCCACCTCTCGGTCTCTGTCCTGTTGGGCTTGGGCCAGCTTCCGGTGGTACTGAGCCTGCAGCTCTGAGCGCTCCTGCTCGGCTGACCTTGCTAACGTAGCCAGGCGCTCCATTAGCTCCTCGCACTCCAACCGAGCTCGGGTCTCTCTTTGGGCTGCCGACTCCTCCAGCAGCTTCACACGAGTTCTTAAAATAAACACATGCGACACTTGCAAAGGACACGCTACTTTAAATGCAGAGAGTTTATTCCCCTCACCCCCCTTTAACTCGACGTGTATTACCTGTGTGTGTTCTCCAGGAGCTGCATATTCTGCTTATGCCTGTGTTGGACGTTCTCTAAAATCATCTGGCTTTGGTCCCGCTCCAGCTGCAGCATCTTCACCTGGAATGTCAGATTTGTGTTCAGGGCAGTGAACCCAACCAGCGAAGGAAAAGCGGAGCTTGGCTAGCAGCTACCTCTCCCTCCAGCTGGATGATGCGAGCTTGTAAAGCCTGACATTCTCCATGCTGTTGCTCCTTCTCTTTAAGTCTCTGCAGAGCTCCCGAGTCAGCAGCACTACCCAGACCCAGCAACTGAGTCTGCATCATCTTTAGAAGAAGAGAAGCAGGATCGAGAACGATACAGGAGAAGAATCCGATGTAAAGCTCTATCAGCAGAGGACAGTGGATACGTCCTTACCTGCTGCTGTAGTAGCAGCTGCTGCAGATTGTCTGCTGTAAATGACACCTATTCAAGAGGAGGACAATGTAATATTGTCATTTGCAATCATAAGAGCTTCATGTGAAAATGGTAACAGTACCTGTTGTTGAACAGTAGATGATGTTCCCTTCGTTGAGTTTCGCTGAGGGCTTGCTAGAAACGATACAGTAATAAAAGTCTTCACAATGAATATTCAAAGACGGTGTAAAAAATGAAGTAGAAAGTCTGCCACTCCCTGCAATATTTTGCCACTTTTGTCACATTATAGTTCTATTTTAATGTATTTATTGGGATTGTTTGTGACAGACCTACATGAAGTAACACAGCACCATGTTTTAACATAAGCACTGTTTACTCAGAGGGACGTGTATTATCGGTTTTCCAACATAGATATTGTTTTCCAAGTAACGCAAAAAAAAAATATCAGTTTTGTATCAGTTTTGATCTTGTTTGTTTATTTAGGATAAATAGAATAAAGGGAGTCGAATGCCACTGCATGCAACACTTTTCAGCTTTTCTATTTATAAAATAAAATGTCAGATTTTTGTAACATAAAAAAGTTGACATGTGGGTTATTAAAACAACCCACATGCTCCTTTTTACCACTTCAGCAGTAGTAAGTATTTGTGTTGATCTGCTGTGTAAAATTCCTGTAGAATACATTGAAATCAGTAGCTGTAGTGTGACAAAATGTGCAGGGCGCTGTGATTAACTCAGTGGTTCCCCTGCGGTTACCTACTCCACACCGTGCCAGGAAGTGCAGCAGAAGAAGGGCCCGGTAATCCTGGCTTTTGCAGAGATTCACCTGAAGTGGGCTCCCTCGGCATGTCGGATCTCTCGCTTGATGCTAATTGGCTGAACTGAGACGGAGGATGACTATTTCCAGCACTGGAATCTACCACAAGGCTAGCAACCCGAGGGGGGCGATCAGGGGAGTGAAACAAGCTGAGAGTGTGATGAAGCGGAGGGGCTGCTGGGGACGAGGGGACGGGATACTGAACAGTGGGTGAATCTGTGTTTACAGTTAAAGCTGATTGGTATGAGGAAGAATTAATGCCTTCTATGTGAGGGACGGAGGCACCAGGAGGAAAAGAACCGAGAATGTTTTGGTCTGATGACGAGTAATTGATTTTATTTAAATGAGTGGATGAAAGGCAGAGGAGGTAAATACCTTGATTTGGCTTCTCCTCTCTGATTGGAGTGGAGTGAGCCGCAGGACTGAAACAAACAAAAGTTTTATTAAAGAGGAGAGGAAAGATTTGATCTGATGTTAGAAAACAACCATCTTACCTGGTGTCTCCAATAGATGTGACTGTTTCCTCTCTGTCTCTGAAAGGTGCCGCCTTATCTTGGTTACTGGAAAAAGGATTGACATAATGTTCAATACTAAGAAACTCAATCTATCATGTCAGCCGGTGTGTTTCTCGGCGCGATACCTGACAACCGACTCAATTTGCAGAGAGTCTCCCTGCTTAGGAGCCTTTGCCTCGGATAGAGCCTTCTTCCTGCTCAGTGCCCCTTCCAACCAGTCATACTCTTCCTCCTCATCCTTCCTCTTGCCTTTAGAAACCTCCGATCTGCTCTGTTTGGAGTTCGGGGCATCTTCTGTCATCCTTGAGACAGATGCGGCTTGATTTCCGGCCAACGAAGACTTTCTCTCCACTACAGGAGAGGAGGGAACTTTTGTAGACGGAGCTGAACTTTTCACTGCCTTGGAACCTTCTTCTAAATCATCAAGCTCGTCGTTTGCTGTGAGGCCAAGCCATTCCGCCGAGTTTCTGTGCCGGCTGGTTGGCGGGGTGCTGGGTTGGGGTTTCCTCTCTGGAGAAGAGACTCTGACGTCTTCGGTAGAAAATCTAACCATACAAAAAAAAAAACAGTTGAAGTATGACCCCCCTCTTGAAAACTGCTGCCAATGCCATCGGACCCACTGAGTGTCGTGTTCATTTCATAGCATCGCATACAGAATCAACTTCTTCAATGAAGACATACATGTAAAACCCAGGACACAAATAAATACATATCTATATACAAAATTATAGATTTTTTAAAAATGTTTTTTTACTGTGCCACCCTGCTCTGGCCACCCTTATGAAAATTTTCTAGAGACACTCCTGATAATTTACAAATGTCCATATGCATTGGTAAATTAATGTTTCATTGAGTTTTAATCTCTCAAGTTTCTAAGGGGAAAAAAAATCATGCTGTCTTTAAAGGGTCACACCTCTAAAGTAGAACGCATTGCTGCCTGTAGGCCCCCTTCGATGGTGCCACTTTATGACTTCTGTGGGCTGAAAAAAAACCTAGGAATCCTGGACACACCTGACGGACTGCCTGCGGGACTGGCGGCCCTCGGGTGTGGTCGCTATTGTCGGCTGATAGGACCCAAATGTGAGGTCGTCTTCCACAAGTGGATCTGACGAACAGAAATAATTAATATTTCAGGGCAGTAGTTGCTTGCAGACGTTCGAACAGCAAGAGCTGCGATGTTTTCCCACCTTTCAGACTAAGGTTCTTCTCCTGTTGTAGCTTCTCGTCCTTCCTCTCGCCTGTGGGCGGTCGGGCTGAGGTGGAGGCATCCAGAATATCTTGAATTCTGGTACGAGGTCTCTGAGGGGGTTCGCTCCTGGAAATAAGAAGGAAGAAGACACGGGAAATATTCTTGGGAATTGCATGCAGTCAGCCAATTAAAACAAAATGGAAAAAGACTGTGTATGTGTTGGGAAAACATTGTCCTAGTTCGAAGCTGCACACTAAAGCCCAAGGCTCACGGTAATTATTTATCAACTGAGCACTATAAATAAGAAGAACAAAAGGAGCGAGAAAGGCAAAAATGAAAACTGAGCCCTTACTTCTCCTTGGAAGACCAAAGTGGAGACTCTTTCTTCCTGGGATCGTCTTTGTGTCTCTCAAACCCGAGGGCGTCAAGGAGATCATCCTTATCTTCTTTTTTCGCCGTCTTTGCTGATAAACAGGCAGAAACATCCCCGTCTTCACTAAGTGTACGCTAGACGCCGGAGAAACAAAATCCTCGACAAGCATGCGGCTCACTCGTTTGGCTCCTCGGGACGGGAGAAGATGCTGATGCAGGCGGCACAGATTTGTCAGGCTTGCTCTGCCGGGGTTTAGGTTCGGGCCTGGTTTCATCCGGAAGCAGGTCATCAAGCGAATCAGCCAGGGGGTCGTCTAGATCTGCAGACGTAAGAAGACTCTTTAATAATTAATGGTGTTTGTTCACATCAAAGTGAAAAGCGGTAAACGAGATACAGAGGCCTAGAACCTCTGTATCTTAGGCGTCTTGTAAGTCACTAGGAGAGGATGTGTTGAAGGAATGCTATTATTAATGCCATTTTTCAAACTGGATTTGAAAAGATTTAACTAAAAGTGATAAAATTGCGGTGATAAACATCAACTCTGAAATAAAAAAGATTAAAATGTGTTCAAATTGCACAAATTGATTCTCTTTTTTTTGTTGTTTTTTTTATTGATTTATCTGAAGCAACCAAGAAGTTTAAACTGCACACTGTATAATTCTGTAAATATTTGGAGAAAAGCTTGAGAAGCATCACAGTGGAGATTTTTTCGACGGAGTACACACAAGCCCTTTTGATTGTTGACTTTGCCAAGACATTTCAAAATCCACTGATGTCTTTAAAGTTAATCTTTAAATTGAATTGAGCCTTCAAACCTTTTTTTTCCCACTTCAAACACGCCTGGTTCCCTTGAGACATTCTGTCAATGGACAGACCCGTTAATGAGTGTTAGACCACCTAAAAGCTAATCCAGAATTCAATATTACGCACTGCTGGTAGTTTAACCATGGAAAAAATATCTAGAAAAAATATTGTGTTCACTATCAGATATCTAAATTTGTTGGTTCTTTGACACAGCGGTCATCTTCTCTCTCTCTCTCTCTCTCTCTGCCCATTTTCTGGCTGAGCAATGCAAATAAACTCCACTAGTTCCACATTTAAAAAGTAAGTTACCTTCCTCTAGTTTGAAAGTGATACAAAAAATATGACCCATCTGGCTGTACAAATTATTCAAGTGATCTTTTTGTGAGGTGAAGAACTCAGCAAATACAAAACTCGGTTGGAGAAAGGTTCCAGCTTTCTCCTCAGCATTAAGTTGAATTAGTGCCAATTTATGTACAAATCTGAAACCGATTAAACCTTAATTTCAATACATTAAAGTTAATGTTCGTAAAACTTGATCAGATGTGCGTCGTTACCTCCATTACTGATCAGAGGCAGTGATTAAAGACAAGGAAAGTGAAGCTGACGGTCAACAATACCCAAGTTGTTTGAAGCTTAATCTTAACCTCACACTGACGCTCACTCACCAAAGAAGTCGTTGTATTTATGTGCTGAGGATGAAGGGGCAGTGTTTGGCTTCTTCCCTCCTCCTGTCGCCTCATCTGAAAGAAAAAAGGAAGACAAACCCTTTTTTGATTGCACTGGCAACCTTTAAAGTTCGTAGTGAGGGAAACATAATAATGAGAACAATGTTTTATGCAAGAACATGCTGCTTTGAATTACCTGCTCCCTCAAGATTTGCGTCACTTTCTAACACAGCAGAGCCTTTCACTGGGTCTTCATTACCGACTGACTTTGTTTGCAGGGGAGGCTTTTTCCTTGATGGAAACAGGTCGGCCTCTAAATCATCCATGCCCTGAGGAGAGAGAGTAAACTTTATTCAAGGCACAAACCGTACAAGAGGCAAATTTTGTCTCTGCTTTTGCTCATTTGATATGAATCTACCTTCAGGTTCTTCAGCACGTCGCTGGGATCAGCCTCAGAGACATCTGAAGCCTTAAGCAAAGGTAACAATTATTTGTGGCATACAAACAGGCAAATATTGGTCCTCTGTTTTAACGTATTTTCTATTTTACCTCCAAGTCGTCCCTCCTGACTTCCTCTGCCATTCTACTGAACATGTTATTAGTGGGAGATGGGCTGGGAAAGCAAGAAAAGAAAGCCCATAAGGAGTACTCGTTTATTACAGTTAAGTAGACAGTTCCTGGATTCCTTCAGCTTACGCGTTTGGCCGTCCAACACGAGCCCCCTTTGATCGCGCTGGTTGCTCTAAGGGGTAATGTGATAAAATAAATTAGTGTGACAAACTTCAATACTTTCTTTAAGAGTTACTAACTCGTAAAAGTCACTTACTTGAATCGTCGTCGAATAAGCTGTCAAGTATGTCATCATCTTCAAAAAGGTCTTCAGGAAACCACAGCAAATGTACAATTAGTTGGATTTTGACACATTTATGAACACCTCTGATAAAGATGTGCTGCGAGACTGGAAATAAAAATCTACTGAAAAATATATTGCATAGGAGTTGGCAGAGAGAAGCATACAAGTGTGGGATTTAAAGTTTTGATCAAAATCTTAATTTACAATTATTTTATTATTTTTGAGGGTGCTGCCAAGGTCAAAATTTTCTTGCACATTATATACAGTCGATAAGTTAGAATCACAAATAGTCCCAAATAGTTTATCAGATTAAAAGTACTTTTTTGAAAATAACAACCTTTTACTTAAAGACTTAAAAAAAACGTACTTATGAAGACATACTTTTCATATCTGTTTTTTTAAATATTTTTTTTAATGGTTTGATGTATTCCAATGTTAAACATGTATTCATTTGCTGTTCAAAAAAATCAACTTAACAAAGACTTTCAAACATCCAGCCGGTGAACTTACTTTGGGAGGCTTTACTCTTCGGCTTTGTAGGCTGCGGAATGCCAACAAAAATAACAAAAATGTATAATTGTATTTACTCTAACATGGATGTTTTTATTTCACACAATTCCTAAAGAATGGAAAAGCATTGAACAAACCAGATCTATACAGAAAAAAAAAAACATTGTGTAACAGCTCCAGAACATCCTTTGACCCTAGAAAAAGGACATGTTAACTCACCATAATGAATCTTGGCTGGTAGCGGAAAGATTTGAAGGAAGCTAACGAGCTAAAGCTAGCTAAATCTGTTTAGGCGTCTCCTGTCTCCATTGGTAACCACTCCGTCGCTCTACGCCGCGTCTTATTTTATATTAGCGATAGAAAAAACTATAAACAGCGGGTTTCAATGTAACAGATAGAGATAGACACGCTTTTTATCCAGAAGGATGTATTTAGCGTTTATTTACCCACTTCTTAAATGAGCCAACCTCACGGTAATATACCTCACCGTCAGGAATACCGTGTGTCAAGCCCCGTTACACTCTTTAGCTAATAAAGCACAAACCTAATGGTTAGCAGTATACATATATAAAATTAATGAGTACGAAACAGTGTTTCCTACACCTGAATAATTTTCATACAGACTGTTGTACACGGTTGTACCGGTAAAGCATGAGCTTCCTGTTTACTGATCCAGCTGCAATCTGGGTAATGTAGTTTTATTAGAGATTTTTATGGTAATACGTTGAATTTACAACATAGTTTGGAATATATTCGAAAAACTAATTTCTTACACATAACAGTTGATATTTTTATCCGAGAGAGAGAAAAAAACGCATTGGTGCGAGGGACTAGACAGGTTCACCACTAGATGGCGTCAGACATTTGTAATGGTGAAACTAGGGTTGTCACCTTTCAAAAATCAAAATAAGGGACGCTCCCCACGGCGCATCGTCCTACTCTCATGGGGCGGGATGTCCGCTGCAGTGATAGACATTATTTTGTTTTTAAAAAGCGATCCGTAGAGCAATCGTTCATGCATAGTTGGTTAGAGTACCCCAAAATTGTACTCCAATCAGAGTAGCATACCTTAAAAACACGTTTAATTAAGCAAGTGTAAAAAGTATTTGGCAAACTACTCAAGTACTGAGTAACTGATCATAACACCTGATTTAATATTCATATCCTCAGACAGCTAAAAGTTATGTGAACATTCTTGTACTGTAAAGAATATTACTGAAATATTTATAGAAATAAGGAGTTAGATTTGGAGGCAGGTTCAAGACGAAATTTACCACAGGGGCCAGGATAGTTGGTGTTTTTCCATGGCGACACTTGGAAAAGAATTAAAAAAAACAAACAAAACAAAACAAAACCATGGCGACACTTGGAAAAGAATTAAAAAAAACAAACAAAACAAAACAAAACAAAAAAAAAAAACACAAAAAAAAACAAAGCAATATTTCATCATTTGATACAATAAGTGAGCCAAAGAGCCACTTTTGTCTCCAGAGATTCAGGTTGCAGATCCCTGGCAGATGGAAAGCGTGTTTATGTATTTAGTGTTAATCTATTTGTATGATTTGTTCTTTAAATCACCATTTGTATTATTTTGGCTTATATTATCATACATTATATAAGCTAATAATCAAACCAGTAAAAGCACAATAAGAAACTTACTCATAGCAAAATGTTCTGTACCATATCAGCCTCAGGAGATGATTGAGGGAAGAAGAAACGCTGATGTCTGGTGCATAGGTTCTCATCCATTCATACAGTACACACTGCGCCATGATGGACACTTTTTATTATTATTGTCTTTATTCATCCTCACTAATATTATTCAGCCAAGGATTTGCGTCTTCCCTCGCACGTCTGTATCTTTATGAGATTTTTTGCTTTTTAGGACGGTGGAGAATCGGGTCGAGGACGTTTTACAAAGATCCGGGTTGATAGCAGCTCACTGCGGCTGCGTAATATCCGTCTCTAGGCAACCGTGACAACAGCGTCAGTCCGTAGCGTTCTTGGGCCCTTCAGCTCCCGCAACGAGAATGTAGCTGACCTTAATATTTCCTGTTTTATTTTGGTCATTATTGTTACACTTAGTAACAATGCGTGTGACAGGCGTGTCTATCGGACATTTATAGATTACGGAACAAATCGCGTCCCGAATCGGTTCAATACGGGACGCAACATTTAACAGCCAAATACAGGACAATTTCATATTTTACAGGACGAGTGGCAACCCAAGGTGAAACCGGTTGGTGGAAGATAAAGTAGGTAAATATCCTCATTAGACTATTTCTTTAGGTGGTGAGGTCAAAGCTCACCTAATGAGCTTTGACCTGACCATTAGGTGAGGTCAAAGCTCACCTAATGGTGAACTTTGACCTCACCTAATGGTCAGATGGAGCTAAAGGGCCATCTGACTGATGCAGTGCAAATGGTCAGGTCAAGGCTCACCATTAGGTGAGGTCATCTTGATGACACGTCAACGTGTTTCATCAAGTCACTGGTGAGCCTAATCATTCGTCTCCTATTAAGCCAGAGATGAAATACACAGAACATTTGTTTTTACTTGTATATAGGTCAAAGTAAATTTGTAAGCCATCTGACTGATGCAATGCTTTGTTACAGTGTTCAATACTTATCTTTTCCAAGATGTGTGATGTTATAACTACACTGAACATTAATGGACTTTATGAGACAGACCAAGTAGGACAAGCAAACACTCTTTTAGAACGACCTTTCCTATCTCAGTCAGATTGGATGGAGAGCAACCCTGAGCATCAGTGTTCAAGTGTTACCACATATTCTCTGTTAGATTTAGGCATGGACTTTGACTGGGTCACTCTACGTATACATGAATATGCTTTGACTTACTCCACAAGAGCACCTCTTGAGGACCGGACTTGGTCCTCAAGATCTTAACCATTCCATTGTAGCTATAGGATCTCCATTCTCCATTTAAGGAAAGCATTGTTTGCAGTGGCTTAAATGGCACAAAATATCCAGTATGCCTGGCGGACATAATCTAGTAATATTTCTCTTAGAAAATGTAAACATATTGTGCATGACTCATTTCAGACATATAGAATATAGTTTGCAACAATACAGTATTTCAAATGGATTGTCCAGCTGCTGTTTAGTTGAAAATTTACAAGCTTGGATAATTTTACATTTACTCAGGTAATGACGGGATTACATTTCGCATGATAAATATGAGTTTTCTTTTATTTATTCAAGTTAGTCTTTGTGCTCCCCAGTAGTCCTGTTTCCTCAGACTTTCTAAATCTTTCCTTTGGACTTTTATTGCTTTATCCAGCGTCCAAGAAAAACTTGGAGAGACCATCAAAAAGACCAGAGAAGTATTCATCATAATAAACTCTTTAAAAGACGACAGCAAAGCCCGTCTCTGTGCTTCACTGAGTTTCAGCAGGACACACAAAACACAACAAAGAGGCATTCCACTGCTTTATTTAGTGATGTGGAGTACAGTGTGACAACAACATAAAGCTGTAAGGTTCACAGAATGACTCAGTAAAGTACATAATCTCAGCCATTTGAAATCAGGAAAGCTAAGATTTTCTAAGATAAATGCTGTTTCCCCACATCTGTGTTTAATGTGCTGAAGCAGTCATAGTCAAAGGACTTATTGTGGTGGTTGAGGCACATTTTTTTTCAATTTATCTAGCATGTATTTACAGTATTTCTTTTTTTTTGTGGGAGGCAGGAATATAGATTTAAATAAATTGAATAAATGGAAACATTTTGTTCCGTACTACTAAGAGGTCTAAGCACCTTCTATCCAAAACACTTTGTTTTAAGTAAAAACATAAATATGTCTAGATGTCGCTCAGAAAAAAGAACATTTTTATTAAGTTTAATGTCCGTCTGATTTACTGTTGTCTGTCTTTGACATAAAGTCAGATTTGACTGACTTTATGTCAGTCAAATCTGTCTGACCATTATGTCTTGGTCTGTAGAAATAAATTCTCTTTATTTGCTCTAGGTTACATAAATAACAACAGTACTTTTTTTTTTTCATTTTCAGTTTTCCTGATGTTTTCTGCAATCGTTTTTTAAATATTTCTGAATACCACCCTGACCTTTCCCTTTAAGTGCAGTACAGGTCAAAGTTGAGTTTGAAAACAATAGTAATCTATTCAGAGGGTGGGGCTAAGTTAATCTTTTATCCTGCAATTCTCTTCTAAAATTGATGTCTTTTCACTTAAGTCCCCATTCAAGGCATAAGTCCATCCAATTTATGATCTGAAACAAATAATTGACCAAATATATGATTAATTGCAGTTTCCAAAAACTATTAATGCAGAACGGTTTTGTTGTTTATATGGTGGAATGAGCCACAAATGCAACAGAAGCCCAAATTTAAAAAAAGAGAAGATTTTTAGTTTTTTATTATGAATGCAATACATTTTATAATAGATAAAATCTATTATAATTGGAAAATCTGATTCGCTTATAGTTCTGTCAAGAGGAATGTCCAAAATTCCAGCAAACTTCCTGGAGGAAGGATTCCTAAAACCTTTGACCCAGTTTAGAAGACAAAATATTACTACTTTTGCTTCTTTCCGATATTTAGAAAGAAACAAAAATGGTAGTTTTTTTTTTTTTTGGAAAAAAATAAGAAAACACATGACCAGCTGTTTATTGGCCATGGCAATGTGTTTATCATGGTCAATAAACACATGACCATCATAAAGGTCATGTGTTTATTAAATGACTGGATTTCATGTAGGAACATAGTAACACAAGATAGCTTTGTTAGTTCAACTACTTTTTTTTTTTTCCCTAAAATGTGTTTTATTAGAATGCACAAAATTAACTGGAAACTACATTAAGGAAACATCGGTTTAAGAATGTTTCATAGTTAAGGCTTTGATTTATTTACATTTCAGCAAGTTCAATTATTTTAAAAAGATTATTTCAAGGTTTGTACTTTGAGGACGTGCGAAGGTGCCAGTTTTCTCCATATGGCACTGCTGGGTAACATCGCTGTATTTCTTCATGTTTTTTATCTGCAACTTCACTGGTTGTTGTGTCAAATCTAGGAACTCTGGGTAGTTGGCGTAAACTGACTGAAAATCAGTTAAATGAACCTTAGTCAACTGAAGGAATGCATGAGGGACACATTTTCGTTTGATGGAAAAAAATAAAAATATTTAAAAGGCTTAAGTCTGGAAAAAGTTATGAGTCAATGGTATTAAGGTCTAATTTGTGATTTCATCGTTGAACTTAAAATTATTAAAATTGTGATCCATGTCTGAATTGAGTCCAAGTCATTTTATGCCAAGTCCACATCTCTGGTAGCCTCACAGTAGAAGAAGAAAACATTAAGTTTTATTTTATTTATTTATTTTACCTTTAATGGCAGAATAAAACCCTGGACTTTAAATTAATTCATTTAATTGGAGAGAATAATTTTTTTTTCAAAGTGCACTTTGTAGTTCCTGACCTTTTTTACGCATGAGTCAGAAACATACTCCCCTTAAACAAGAAAAAACACAAGCCTGAAGGTCATGAATAATGTCTAATGGCTCAAATTCAGCATTTGTAAGGTATCATCCCTCTTCCAGTGGAATTTGAACCTGTGCTGACACTTCCTGCTCCAGGAATGAAAACCCCCGCTGAACATGGAGGGTGAGGCCACGTCAGAACAGCTCTCGCTGTTTGTGTCGGCCATGTTCCTTTATACATTCTCCTGATCAGAGTCTTCATCTGTACAGAGCAGGCCGACATCTGAATCCACTAGGAAAACACAAAACAAAGCAAAAACAAACCATTTATTTTGTTGCCTTTGCAGTGCCTTTTAAGAACATTCATACTACATTGACTGCTTTATATTCTGCTGTGCTACAACCTCATATTTTAGTGTATTTTATGTCTTTCAAGTGATATGATACATGATACATGGTTTTTGACGTTTATTTTGCAAAGAACAATCTAAAAAGTGTGGCGTGCCTTTGTTTTATTCTGCTTTCCTGATAACTTTGTAGAGTCCACCTTTAACTGCATTAACGCCTGCTTGATGTAATGGTCTAAGAGCTTTTTCAGGTAGAAAACTGTCATAATCCTTCCATTACTACGATCCTGTAGGGTTAGCATGTTTGAGGTGATGTACCATGGCCGTTCTCTGACAAACCCAGTGTTTTGCATGTTGGGCAAAATCCTATCTAACCAGAGAAACTTCATCCAAATGTTAGCTTACCCCCTACATGACTTGTAACAGGGCTTCTTATATAGCTCATCTTACATAACTGCATTATTTATACCAATATTGAGTTGCACATAGGTGGACAATCAACAAGGGGGGGCTAGACAGGGCCGTATCTGAAACATTTTCTAGAAGAGATTGTGTTGTTTGCCTTCTAAATCTTTTAGTGTTATCGCATCAGTAAACACTCCGGAGCTCAGTGTGGGGCAGACACCACCACTCTTTTCCTGTCAGATTTCCAAAACAAGCTTTTCTGGCTTCTCTCAACTCATTAGTCACATCCTTCAAACAAAAAACATCTTCTGTGTTTTAAATATTTGCACTGGAACGCCACGAATGCAGGGATATTTAGTTTCCTCCAAACCGGGGGAGGACTTCTCAGAAGGCGATGTTTCCCTCCCGCGTCACGGTAAATTCAATTACTCTGCAGTTTTCTCGACAGGGTGAGCAACAAGTATGAATTTTTCATAATTCTCTGATGGGATGCGTGCCTCTGAGCATGCGTCTCATTTCAGTCAGGGTGAAATGTGCAAAGAGAGCGCGAAGAAAAATTCACATATTCAGAGAAGATAACTGATTGTGGGAAAAAAGTGCAATGAGATTTGATAAAGTACCCTATTTGTAAACTCTCCCTCCCCCCCAATTACGAAAGAGCTTTGAAGAAAATCGCTGACATTTTAGGCTTTATTAGTGTTCCTCCTTTCCCAGTTTTTTTGTGAGTTTAAATACCAAAAGATTCACTCCTTCATTAAGCTTTTTTTTTTTTAAGACTCATGTAACTGTGAAGCTAAAATTTATTTTAAAGGGTTGCGATTGTCTAAAAATATTCATTTAGAAAAAAAATGAATTGTCGTGACTCAACAAAACACCTCTATGGGTCAATAAAAGAGGAAAAAAAAATGTCACATTGTCACAGTGTTTTACTTGTTTTACAATTATTATTATTTGGCTTATTGCTTACGATTAGAGACGTGACACCCCTGTGTTTAAAAGCGCGGTGGCAGTGAGGTGATGCATTTATAATAACCCTGCAAAGAGATGACGGATTGTTGTTGGGCCTCTAAATCATTCAGCTTTAGTAGAACTTAAAAGCCAAATGTGGGGCAGGCTTCTAGGCTTTTTTATGCATCTGTGCCTCTGCGTCATACTCCAGTGCTCCACTTTTGCACCCCTCAGACATTCTCAGTTTTCATCTGGTGTCTTTAATGCGTTATATTTTGAATTTTCATCAACAATCTATTTTTTTCCCCACCCTTTTTTGATTGTGCTTCTACAGAAAGTTCAACAATAAGCAGCAGTGTCAATGGTAAAAAAAAAGAAAAATGCTTCAGACGGTAAACACTACAAAGCAACTAAAATGAGAAAAGTGTCTTGTTGCAAAAATGTTGCGGTCTCACTGAATTGCTTTGATTTGCTTTAGTGTCCTTACCCTTAGTTGTTGTCATTGTGGGGTTTCCGTTGTCCCATTGCTCTTCATGTACGGCATTTCCATATCAGCGTTGTCATTCTGCCTGTGAACGGACATGTACATGATATCACGCAAATATATAGAAACCCCCCGCCCCCCTCATTGTAAAGTTCAGTTCATCTCAGCTCCTCTGGGTCAACAAATTTTAGAGCTGTCTTTCAGTTCAGTTGCAGCTGCAACTTTTTTTTTTTTTTATCTATGTCTCTTTGCACATCTGGAGACTCAGGACTTCTGTCCCATTTTCTACTCTTTTGCAGTCTCTTCCAGGATTGTCCTGTATTTGACTCCATCTGCTGCTCATCAACTCTCACCATCTTCCCTGTCTCATCTGAAGAAAAACAACCCAGCGGTGTAGTGCGGTTTTCCTCTTCGTAAATTCAAATTTCAAAGTTGACCAAAAAGTTCAAATAGAGTCTAATCTGACTGAAGCAGATTCTTCCGCATGTTTGCCGCATGTGACCCCAGCAACCCATGGGTCACATGTTTTGCTGGGGTCAAAGAGGCATCGCTTTTGATCTAGGTCTCTTTGATCTCAACACATCTTTCCAGATGTGCGGAGACCTTTGTAGATCTTTGCCATGGGGTCACTTTGTCTTTCTTCTTGCTGCTTTTCCCTTACGGCCAGATGTGTGGTGAGCACAACAAAATCTGACCTCTGTGTAGTGGGGCTCTGCGACTCTTCAAAAGTCAGCATGGTCTTCTTTTGTTGAAGTTGAACTTTACACGGTGAGACGTTCAAACTTTTGGACGAAATTCCAATCAAATACACTGAAAATTCAGAAATCCATCTTTTTTTTTTTTTTTTTTTTTTTTTACTTTTCACTGATGTAATGTTTTACAAATTCCAAGAATCTGTAGTCACAACAACAACAAAAAACATGAGCAAAGGTTTGGGACATCTATTTTTTTTTTTTTTTTTAGGTTTTGTCCATGTCTCAGTCTAAAGTAGTAAAAAAAAAACAAACGTAAATTGCTTTGCAGGATGAAGGCCTCATTAAAAAACAAGGTTCTTTTTTATCAGCTCCTAATTGTGCGAGCCAGATGTTTGCCGTGCTCCACGGTGCCATAGCCACGTGTCATTGTTTGCTATTGCTTGGAGAGTGGGTAAGTAGGCCCTGGGGGGAGATGGAAAGATTGCACTTTGAGTCAATTAGTAGCCACGAACTTGAGAGCGCCGCTATTTTCTCCTCTATCCATCTTCCCATTAGAAAAGCCGGAATACGTGGTTGTTATGAAGGCAGCGCACTTAATCCACACGCCGTCGATCGAGGCTAACCCTTAAATAATCACAGGACTTATTTCAAATCAATGATGCAAGATAAGTCCCTTCTTTCTGTTTCACACTTTCTCCCACACGTGAAACACATATGCATTTTTGTTTTGTATGATTCTTGTACGTGTGAGTGTTCAGAA
This sequence comes from Poecilia formosa, assembly GCF_000485575.1. Taxonomy (NCBI): domain Eukaryota; kingdom Metazoa; phylum Chordata; class Actinopteri; order Cyprinodontiformes; family Poeciliidae; genus Poecilia; species Poecilia formosa. Next base: position 27,416 of record NW_006800285.1, read on the forward strand.
CTCGCTGGAAACACGTTATGTAATTAGTCCTATTAACTATACATCGCTTCTTTTCTTGTGTCTACATCTAAAAAAAAAAGAAAAAGAACAGTTGAAAAAAATCAAAAATCAAAAATCAAGACTGTAACCACAAGGACTAAATATAATGACATTATTCAATATTATCTAAAAGGTTGATGGTACCAGTACTCACGGTTTGATTTTATTGGAGAACCTCTGGCGCAGGATGATAGCGATGGTGGTCAGGACCATCATGGTGGTGCACATGGTTCTACCCCGGAGAGTTGTCTCCGGCCTCTGGGCCCGTTGCTGGTCTGGGACACCAAAACGTCTTACCCCATTGAAAGTTGTGAATGGTACGGGACGTTAGATTGGGACTTGTGATGGTCGGACTATTCCTGCCTTGGCTCTCACTCGTGATTGGGGCAGATTAGCACAGAGGATTAGCCAGGATCAAGGAGCAGGCTGGTTCTTGCTGGAAGGGCTAGAAGGCAAACAGAGCATGCTGTGTTGCTATTCTGAAAAGAGCCCACACCTTGTTGTTAGCACAGCAAGCCAAATCAAGCTCCTTGTTGCATTTTCATTCAAGGAAGGACACCTTTATTTTTTATTTTTATTCGAAAAAGGCTTCAAAAAGTGTCACAATGTAAGTCGTGACATTGAAAAAATACATTTAAATGATATTTTGTCTAGACACGCATTGGTAAAAAAATGAATAAATCCTGAAGCTTGCTGTAAGGTCGTAGTATTGATTTTAAACAAGACAGACGATAATTACATTCCATGAGAGAAGGAATTTTAGTATGCGCTTTTTTAGGGGGAGGGGGGAGTCAAATTTCAATGTTTCATAGCCTCAAAAAAAAAAGTATGTAGATAATCTGAGTAAATTTAAAAAGTGCTTTTTAATGACATTTTATTTGTATGGGTAAAAAACAGCTTTTGAAATGGAAAAACTTTTTTAATCAAATGGTAAAACAGTTGTTCCTTTACTGCTTGCTGCAACAAGGAGGCCAGATCCCTGTGCTCTCTGAGCGCAGCTCTGACCAATTCAAGCTTCACAAAGTCGTTCATCAGTTTTCGGAACACACACACACACACACACACACACACACACACACA
>NW_006800285.1:29557-65969 GCF_000485575.1 Poecilia formosa
CTTTGGGTTGAATGCAGTATTTATTTCCACTTTGGCTTTATGTTGTTTAGTTTTTATTCAAGTATGTTTTTTTTTTTTTTTTGTTAATGGAGACTGAGAATCCATTTTATTTTTGTTTTTGGTTGTTTAGTTTATTAGTTCCAGTGTTATGTGTTCTTTTGAAAATAAAGTATGTATATCTATGGCAGGAAATCACATGCATTATTAGTCACTTCCATTAAATCAGTGTCAAAAGGTCTTGAAACAATATTATCGTTTATCGCAATAATTTTTTAGACAATTAATCGCTCGGCAAAATTTGTTATCGTGACAGACTTACTGAACAGTTCCTTTTCTTATTTGCATGATTTGAACATACATCGTCCTCTTGGTTAAATCTCAATTCACTCAACGTTGTCTAACGCACATTAAAAGGTCAGCGCCTTACTATTGAACACTGCTGTGGCAGCTTATTTTTTCCCAGTGAAACATACAAAATTTTCAACAGAGGCAACGTCGCCCATTTAAAAAAAAATTATGTGTTTCTCCATTAATTTCCTGTTATCAGCCACATCCCAAAAATGAAAATTGTAGCCTAGTCAAAGTCCAGACTAAATCAAAGTGAGATGTTGTGGCAGCACCTCAAAAATGTCATTCAGGCTTGAAACCCTTTGGTGTGGCTAAATTTACACAATTCAACAAGGAAGAGTGGCCCTAAATTCTTCCACATTGGGGCTGGGTTGTTTAGCCCTTTTAAATTTGTAAGGTGGCAAATGCTTTTTGTCCCAAATGATGTATAATTACAACACCGGTGTATGGAAAAAAGGCAGTTTTGTGTGTGCTAGAAAAACCTGAAAAAAAAAAAAATTATAATAACATGATGAGTTTTAATCAGAAGGGGTTCTATTGTCTGTTTACTTCAAAGTATCCTCAGTAACACATACAAATGTGAGTTTCAATGAGGGGGGGGTGGGAAAAAAAAGTACAGTCATCATCATTATTGTTGAAAATGTAGAAATCCTCCAGTATTCATAGCACATAACAAAACCGACATGAGTAAGTGAAAACAGGGAACATCTGTAAAACATTTGAAGGTTTCGAAAGACTCCTGTTTACATTTCAGTTTCTACATGGACACATTTAATAGAAGGCACACCCTAGTCAAATGTGACCTCTCATCTACCGCTCCGTCTCTTGTTAGTATTTTTCTTTCTCTTTTCTGCATCCTAAGCGGGTTAGTCTTTGAAAGAGAACAATCACGGGGAAGGGGTGCTCTCTTTCTCTCACAAACACAATGCTAGCTATAAAAAGGGCACAGTACGTGTTCCTATATTTGTTTATGTAATATGTATTTTACATTGTCCATGATTATCATAGATAACAACAAACTGCACTGTCATATTACAGTCATCTGATTGCTGTTGCATAAAGCTGCAAAGCGATAATAAGATCCCCGTTGGAGGTGTGCTAATCTACAGGTTTCAGCCGCTGGAGGTCGATTGTTGAGTCCAGCCCACTTCCTCGTAGACGGCTTTGATGCCAGAGCAGACAGTAGCTAGGAGCTTGGTCCATGCTGCGCCCACCTCTGGCGTCACAACCTCTGGATACTCTTCTCCCAGGACTTCCAGAATCACACCGCTCAGGATCTTAAAAAGACACAAGCAAGTAGTTTACCTCAAAGTGGCACTTGGAGTTTGACATTTTGGGATTCTTTTGAAACATCATTAATAACGCAGCTGTTGTTATTGATTTTGCTCCCAGAATATTGAAGTCAAAGGAAGCCAGTCATGCCGTTCACCAATTTCTTATTTTAAATGGGAAACCCACTCACTCTGTGATTATTTTGCACGCATGCAGAGATTTTTTAGCTCTGCACTGGCTTATTAGCTAGTGATGCTAATAACCCAGTGAAATAACCCAGTTACTTCACTGGGTTTATTGGCAAAGTCAGGTTTAGTTGCAAAGAACATTTCTGCAACAAGTTAGTTGAAGTGCTTTACACATAACACAACTAAGAACTAAAACAAACAAAAAAGACACATAACAGTGGCAGAATAAAGTAAAGTAATTTAAAAAAAAGAAATGAAAAGTTGTAATCCAGACCAGAATTGATCTATTTTCCAACTATTTTATATACAACAAATATATGATAAAATCAATGTTTTGAAGTGAGCATCACTAAACCTTCATCTCAGTCCAATGAGATCAAGTCTACTGATTCTGGGATTTAGCATATAGTAATATTATCCAACATAAAACCAAAAATGTTTAGTCTAATTTAAAAACAAACAGTGAAAATAAAGGGAACCCCCATTGCATGTAAATAAATGCCTGGTGTAAACTTTATTTCCTCTCTACCCAGACGTTTCAGCCTTAGCTGAATCAAATATTTCTCGATTGCAATTCTTACTTCACCTCAGGTGACTGTATGTATACTTTCTTTACATTTTGATCCGTTTGTTTTACACGCCCGCCGTTTGTCTTGATTTGATTCATGCACTCTTTACCTTGAAGTACACTGGATCCACCTTGTGTTTGAGGGCGTGGGCTTTGCCAACCAGCTTCAGCACCGAGGCCACCTTTTCTGAGTCGTCGATATTCTCCACCAACGTGTTAAGGGCGTTCATGACTCTCTGGGCATGTTTTCTGAGCTGGGAACTATGCTCCAGCTCCTCCGTGTCCTCGATGTGCTTGAACTGGCTGAAGTATAGCTTGGATGAAGGGAAGTTCACAAACAGTCTGTGAGGGAGAAGAACATTAGAGGTAAATTTTAGACATTGTCCAAAGCCTTAACTTGCTAAAGGAAGACTTGGCAGAGGGATAGATGCTGTCACATTACTCATGTTTTTGCCATGTAAAAAACATCATGCAGGTCCAAACATAAAAAAGCAGAGTACATTATGTGAAACGTGAAGTCTTGACAAGTCTCTGCATGCGTTGCTCATGATGTGGTCCTTTTCTTGTATAGTACGTGTGCACTCATTACATTTTGTCCAAAACAATAAGAAAACAATCTAAGATAGGTCTCAAAAGGCTAGGTGTGCAGAAAGATGTTGTTATGCCACTGAATTGGAAAGTGACAAAAAAAATACTGTGATAGGGTTGTATGGTTCAGATTTTTACAAGCCAGAGATACACATTTTTTTCTCAGAACTCTTCCATCCATCCTCCGTAGCCACCTTATCCTGTTCAGAAAACTTGAGGAAAAAAGACGGCAATTGGTGAGGGACGAGGTACAAATTCGACCGAGCGCTTTTCCGCCACAGGACCAACTCAGAGTAGCAATTTTTACAACCATTAAATCTATATGCACCATAGAGACTAAGAGGCCTTATTCTGGGGCTTGAGAGGAAACTGTAGAACCAAAGCAAATATCTATCACTCCTCAGACAAAGCGTGGAAACTGCCAAATGAATTGGACCGACAACTTTCTAGCTGTTAGGCAGTAGTACAAACCACAGCTAGATGTTCTGGTAGAAAGAGGGCAAAAGGGTAGACTTACAAACCTCATCTTGCTTTTTTGGAAGATTTCCCCTGTCAGGCTCGTCTGATTTATCAAACATTTATAACAGGTACAGTTACATGCAGCAATGATTACATTGTATATTTTTCCTCACTTTGTTTTTGGGGGGACAGGCGGTCTTCTCGTGTCAACATAATTCCCAAGTCTAGATTCTGTTCATTCGCACTTCGTGATTCAACTTGGGGCCCTTTCGGTAGAACAAATAGTCACTTTGATGTTTTCTTTAATTACATTCCCGCTTGACCCTCGGAGGTATCACAGTGAATTTTTGCACAGAGGAACCTAAAAGCTTCACCCCCTCACACAGTTCTGGGAAGGGGGCCAAAGCATCTGGTTGCTGGCTATCAAATCAAGATGTCCCATCTCCCCCTGGCTCTGCAACTGCTTACACAAAAAGGAAGCAAATATTTCTTTTCTGCGAGCTCTGACACATATGCTTACATATCGGGGTTTTACATGTGAAAAGGGAGGAAGTTGGAGTGCGCTCAGCGAGTTCGGATGGGTGGAAGGCTTTGAAAATGCCGAAGCTTCATAGTCCCTGTTTTGCTGCCAACTAATGAGGAGCGACAGTGTTTAATCTCTCTGTCTTGTAATTGCATGACCTGTGGATGCATATAAATAGCCTAATTAGAATTTTCTGTGGTCATTGAACTCTTAATCCTTCCTTATCGTTTCTCAAGAATAATTGAGGAGCTGAATTGAAGACAGCTTCTAATTTCAGAGAGGGAGCTCTGTGATTTGCGCTCGTCGATCTTATCTGCCAGCCAAAAAGACTGTAATTTTGTAGGATTAATATTAGCGCCGAGGCCCTTCGGCAGAGCGACACGATGTATTTCTTACTGCCTAGAGGAATATTGCACAGGGCCTGGTTTTCCAATCAATATTCATTCTTCAAATTCCTGAAGGCTGTGGAGGAATTGTACCGAAACATGTTTAACTTTCACCTAGGTGCTTTTTGTGAATTTTCTGAAGATGAAGTGCCTCAAGAAAGTATCAATAACCGTTTAACTTTTTTTTTTTTTGCGATAACTGTAAAATTCAGTGGATTTTGCTGGGGTTTTATGTGGCAGATCAACACAAATTAGTACATTTGTGAAGTGGATGTAAAATGGCACATGGTTTTCAAAATGTCAGATTGAAAAAAAAATTAAATAAAATGAAACCTTTGATGTGCATTTGTATTCAGTCTAATTTATTCGACCTAAATTTTACTCTGAGCAACCATTGTTTTGCCTTCAAGTGTTGCTTGAGTAGTGAAAGAGTCAGTATGTGAAGTATTTAACCTCTGGATCTATACCACATGACTGTCAAGGCCTGCAAGCCAGTGCTGCATGTTATTAGGAAAGTATAAGATAAGCAATACGGCCAGGGATTGTATAATAATGACATAACTTGTGATTAATAAACGCATCACTGAACAGTGTTAATGCGTTTCTGCCTTGGATTCATAGCAAACACTGAACGCATATAAGAAAGAGTCCATCCATTTACTGGATATAAATAATTATTTTCATCTCAAAAACAAGGTTTTATTGAAAAAGCTCCTTCTGGGCAACTTCTGGTGTTTTGACGATTAAACAATTTAGTTTCTTAATGACTTTACCACCTTACCTTGTCTTTACATTTTGAAACATATTCTTTTGCGTACGAAACAACAAGAGTCACTAAGCAACTTTGTCAGACGACATAAAAATAAATTATTTTCTGGCCAACATGCAGTGGTAAACTAACACCCTAAACTCATTATCCTCAGTGTGAAACTTGGTAGTGGCAACATCATGCTGTGGGCTGCTTCTCTTCAGCAGGTAGAGGAAAGCTGGTTAGAGTTGATGGCACTAAAATACATGACATTCCTGGTAAAAAACCTGCAAAAGACTTGAGACCTTAGTCGTCCCTCAAGTCTTTTGCAGTGGTTCCCTTGTTCTGAGGTCTAATTCTGAATATGCAGCCAGAGAAATCATCATGTAACCATGTAGATGGTCCAGTCAAAGCCCGTGCTTTGACTGGACCATCAAAGCATGGGCTTCAATTGGCATTCAACTGAGCAAGACTTGTAAATGTATGAGCTCAAATGATTTTCATCCAGTGTAACTGAAATTGAGCTGTTTTGTAGTGAAGAATGGGCACTTTCTATGGGCAAGGATAGGCAAAACATTCAGCTAAAGATTAAAATGGTGAAAGCTGGCAGAATAGAAATGCCTGCCACACTTTTAAAATTTTGATCTATAAAAACTTGCTAAAACCATGCATATTTTTTTCCTTCCACTTCACAATTGTCTTTTGTTTTGGTCTGCCCGATAGAATCACAAAACAACACGTAGACGCTTGAGACCGTAATGTAAGAAAATGTGTATAAAAAACAATTGAAGTGGGTGTGAATACTTTTCCGAGGCTGCCTACGTCCCTTTCCTCATCTGAGAGGATGAAAAAACGTGCGTTGCTTGACTAGCGGTGCATGACGCCACTCACATGATGCCCCTCTGCAATCAGAAAGGATTATTAAGGCACGCCGTGTCATGCGGCGAATCCCGTCACACATGAACAAATGTCAAAAGCCTCCACACATCCGTGCAGATGGCTGACTTTTGCAACAGTTTCCCATTCCTGGATTTCAGTGCTAATGCTAAAAAAAAAAAAATATGAAGACAGCGACTGTGAGAGTCTCTCCAACAGCTCCGCAAGATTCCCATAAATAGATGGATTCGATTGCTGAAATGACTGGTTGAGTGTGTCAAAATAAAAGAAGTTAAAATAAACTCAAAGCCCTTTGATTTCTGGGAAGACTTAAAGGTCTTGCTGAGTGATGGAGTCCTGTGGCGGCAGGTATTCAAAACATGGCCTGTGCTTCAAGGGAAGGACAGCCAAAGATGTTTCCATGGTGGATTTTAACGATTTGCTTTGATTACATGAGAAAACAAAGGAGATACGGAGAGATAAGGCTGTCGCGTGGAAAACATTAGCATCTAAGTGTGTTCCCTGCTGTATTCTGAAAACGCTTCAGTTTGGAATCTGTTCGTATTTCCTGGGAAAATAGGTCGTACATATGCAGGCTCCAGCAGATGCATCAACACATGTGAGCTCCAGAGAGGGGGGGAAAGATCAAATTCATGGTTCTGAAACTGATCAAAGTTGCAAAGGAGGGCAAAAAAGAAAACGACAAAGAAACAAAAAAAAAAACAGCATCCCATTTTTGCCACACTCTGTCACAGAGCCACATTCACATTAATCAAAACCTAAAGCAGCAGATGAAAATACCTGACCAGTATGGCAACCCCGGCCTCCTCACAGTTCTGGTAGACTTTCGCCCACGAGTCCTGGATCATCACCCTCTCCTTGTCAGTCAGTGGGCTCGGGCGCTCCAGGTGGTCCACCTCTCCCTGCTTCCTCTCCATCTGGAAACACAGTGTGTAAGCAGGCTGAGCACATGCAGCAGGCAGGCAGGCAGGCAGGCTGGCTGGCTCTGGTGGCACTGCCCCTCCCCCAGAATAAACACAATATTTTCTACCTTTTTTTTTTTTTTCTTCTTTTTTTGGCGTCTCTTTCTAAGGGAGAGAGAGAGAGAGAGAGAAATAAATAAAAAATAAAAATTCCCTCTCCACCCTTTCTAAGTGAGAATCTTTGCTCCCTACCTCTGAGCCTCTGCTGAGCGAGAGAGTGTGAGTGAGAAGCCGGATGAGAAAAACACAAGAAACGCACACGGCGAACAAGGAGGAGCCTCCGTTGGTCTCTCTTTTTACACTCTCCTTTCCCACTTTGCACCCACCCTGCTTACATTCTTTCCCTCCCTCTGTCCACTTTACCTCTTGTAGGTGTTATGTGATGAAAACATAATGGGATCAGATACAAATCCATGATGGGTGAGCCAGATATGTCATGCATGCAAGAGCGTGAGCGTTGGAAGCAATATAACATCATGGCGTTATTAGAAGATAAAGAGGCGCACTCTGAACTTTTCCTCGAGAGAAACCGTTGCTGACTGTCCGAGGGCTTAAACCTGCATTCATGTTCAATTTCTTACATAGCGCCGCTAATGTAATTATAGCACTGCTGATCCCTGTTGCAGACCAGAACTAGATTGTGTTGGGGTGTTTTTTTTTTTCGTTTCTTTACATTTTAAATTCTATGTGCACACCCTCGATACACCCACACGTACACTTTCCAGCTCTGTGGTGGTGGCAGTTGTTATCAGTGGGAAGAGATGTCTCACTTGTGTTGACACAGCGGAGATTAAAAACAACAACAACAACAACAAAAATGTATAGATCTGTGTTTCCTGCTCCACGGTTGGTTAGATGTGCAGGACATTTTTAACCTGGATCAAAAAGAAAAAAAAAAAGAAAGTACTACCAGAGTGTAGTACACACATACAGTGTTTTGAAAACGTTTTTATTAGCAGATAAAAATCCGAAATGTTAATCATCTGTTCGATAAAATCTTTGCAATCTTTTTTGCTGCATGTCTCCGGTGATGTTACGTATCTAGAGAGTGAAATATTTTAGTCATTATTCTTTTAAATTCAAATCAATTCAATTACAAAGTAGTACTCTTAATATCCTAAAGATAAGCTACAGGTTGTAACCCATGGTGTCCAAATATCTTCAAAAAGCTGTTTTGGATGATGGTGATGTCTGAGAGACAGATCTCCAGTAGAAGTCAATCTCGCAACGAATCTAAAGAAGCCCCTGACTGAAGACTCTTAGTGCTTGATACTCTCATGGCTGACGTGACGCGCTATCAGCTCAGTTTACAATATTGAACGGAAACAATATTTCACAGTAACATGTGATGGGTGACACCATCAGTTGTTGACAGGCACTGCTGATCCGCCTCAACTGCTTTTGCTGCTTCATTCTACCTGCTTTTTCCAGGATGATCAGAAAGTTGAACAGAGAGACGTTGAACTCTGGAATATGATCCTTGCCCATTGTGATCGATGGGAAAGACGGTTTGAACTTTTTCCACTTTTCCGTTGAGGAAACGCTCAAACGTATTCGGATTGGACAGAGAGCATCTGTCATCACCTATTCTCAAATCTTAATATAAATTATTATCCTGTAGACTTCAAATGAGCCTGTCTCCTACACCCACGTGAAAACACTTTGATTTAAACCACTCTGGCTGACTGTTTGGGGTCAGTTTTCCTGTCGGAACCTGTGGCCTCATCATGGGTCTTCCAGCTTTAACATTGGAAGAAAATGTACAAAAGCTTACATTTAGTTTCAGCTGACCAGAGCAACTTCTACCACATGTTTGCTGTGTCCCCTCCATGACTTGTGGTTGATTAGCAGGCAGCGCCACATGATTTCCTTTCAACAACAAGTTCCTTCTTGCCCCTCTTCCTTCCATAGAGGGCAGATACAAAAAGACTATGATTAATGGATGTCCTGTCAGCACACTTCAGAAAGAGATGGTTTGCACTAAATCTTATTTAGGAACATCAAAGTAAAAAGGGGTGAATACAAATACCAAATACATAGCACACTTTTTGTTTTTTAACTTGTGTGTGTACATTTTGAAAACCATGCATCATTTTCATTCATTTGTGCTATTTCGATCCCAAATAAGTTGCAGTGAAGTTTGTGGTTGCACATGAAAATATGTGGAAAAATGTAAAACAATTTAAAGACCTGTGTATTGCAAAGCAAGAATGGGCTGCTATAAAACTGGAACGACACAAAGTACAAACGTGCGTTAAACATTGACCTTGATAGTGAACAAGGTAAGAACACACCCGAATCTAGTTTGATGATTTATGTAACTGTACGCCTGAAACGTCTAAGCAAAAGGAACACTTCGAACACTTCAAGTCAGCTCTAGCCCAGCAGATTTATGTGTAGGTATTATGTAAGAGAGGCCCACAGGGAACATTATACAAAAATCTAACAGTATGTACAGCATGTAGGCAGAAAAGACTATACTACGCGTACTGCCTCCAGAGACAACACATCGTTTTTGCTTGATCAGCCTCTTGCAAGAGCGAAAATGTTGTGAACAGCTTTGGACTGGACTTTTGTCGTGTTCCATCTACAGTCTGGGATCTGGGAGTAACATCAACCCAACTTAACAATTTTCCATTTCAAAGTTTAAAAGTTTAACGTGTTTTCGTGTCTTGAATCATAAAAAGAGAGGACAGTCATTTTTTATGACAGGTTACAGGACGATAACAAAGAAAGATTATGATTTGAAATCTTCCGGGGAGAAGCTGTGGACAGGTCAGGTGGCCATAAAATCAGAGTTGTTTAGCTAGAGAGTAAATGACTGCAATTTAATATGAAAAAGCTTCTTTTGTTTAAGCAAATAACTTCTACATCTTGTGGGAGCTGAGGAAATGTAAGATTTGCAGCAAAATGTCATCTTCTATAGGTCTTTTGTGGAAAGGACAACCAGCTGTTGCAACATAAAAATCAGCAAATCATAGACATCCCAGGAATTGTTGCAGACCTCACAGCTTCTCAGAGTTATGTCCAAACCTCCTGAGGGGGCTTTTAGTTACTTTGGCCTCAGTCCTTGTAACACCTGTTGACCTGAGGTCAGTTACTGTTGCGTTTATATTCACAAACAAACTCAAAGGTTTTTTTTTTATAAGCTAATAATAAATCTGCGCGCTTGTGTCTACTTGTTTTGGTGAACTTGTATTCGACGTCCTGCACAGTTAGAGCATGTGTTTTTGTCAATGCTGTGAGGGCCTCATAACTCAATCTTCTGCACTATTTAAATATTTATGTGTGTGGATGTATCAATGTGTCCTTGATCAAGTTCTTCATACACACGTTTGCTTATACTTCTCAAGCACAAAAATATCAACTTATGTTTGGGCAATAGCTAACAACTTCATGCAACAATTACTTTTTTTTAAGAAAAGAAAAAAAATGTTGCAAAATTTTGAATTTATTGTGGACTTTGTTGAGCTACATGGGGCTAAGATTATTTGCACAAGATCAAGCAGAACATACACCGCAAACGGACCCTGTACGTTGACCAGCTTCTGGGATAATTCAGGACGGATTTTTGGCCAGTCATCCAGGTAGATTTGCTTTAAATTTGTTGCTTTCTTGTCTGTCTTTAAGCATATGTTAAAGCTTTGGAGAGACATTTTTTAAATTCCAGTTCTGATATGAATCTGGGTTAATTTCTCTGTTGGAGAAACCATTTTTGAACTGGAGGAGGAAGCTGGAATACCTGGAGAGAACCCACGCCTGCAGAGGGAAATTCCAACAAAAGTAAACAGGCAAATTCCATGCAGAAGATCCGATGTTGGCATTTGAACTCAGGACATTCTTGCGGCAAGGTAACATAGCTGTGCCTCAGTTGTGTACAACGGTGGAAAAACCCAAAGGAAGCAAGCTTCCAACACAAAAATCTGCTGACATTTAGAGGTGTATCATATTTTGCAAGATAATGTGGGACCTAAACCACGTTTTCAGACTTCTTGAGAAATAATAGTTGCAGAAGGTACGGAATTTGTTTGTCAGTAAAAACACTCCTTTCCCACCAAATTACTGATCAAAGAACGTAAAAGTTTCTACGATTCTGCCTCGATGGTCGGTTTTTATCTGTTTTGCGGAGCGGTTGTTAGAGGCTCTGCCTCTCTGTTATCTTCTGTTTTGCTTTAATGATGCTGCAAAGACATAATTTTGTCTTCATTATCTTTTCTCCGAACATGAACATCAGAGAATGGAAGCCTGGTTATACCCTCCTCCAGCCCATTAGGTTGTTCTCTTCCTGACTTAATAAATTTCAGTGGGATCTGAAAAAAAAAAGAAGCCTTTAACAATATACTCACCACTTTTATGTTCATAAATGTGACAGAAATGTTGCTTGTAGAAAATTTCTGATTAGGTAATGAGTCATTGTTTAAGAGGTTTAAAATTAGTTTAAAGGTCTTTTGAACACACTTTAAAAAAAAAAGAAGTATCTAATCCATTATCTTTAAACTCTGGGACCTTGGTGACTTTTTATTGATAATCATTTCTTATGGCAATAGTTTTGATTGTTATTATTGCTTTTCTGCCACCATCATGTCAGATTAGATATTTGATTTAAAAGTGGTTTTGATTTGGTTTTACATGAAATGTCTGACTTGCAAACCCACAGGTACTTACATTGGAAAACCAGAATCTCCCCAAACGCATTTGACGCTTGAAGCAGTTTTTCACAACGTGATCCATAAAAACAGTAGCTGCACTTTGCTGCCACCCTCTGGAACATCATGGAAGCACATCATGGCTTAAAGAATGAAGTATTTCTACACCTTTTGGTAAAATAATAACATATGTTTAGATATAAGGAAATAATTAATATGATGATTCAGCACAGGTTGTCTTCTTGCATGTTGTTAACCTGGAGATTTATTATTAAATGCAAATCCCACATTTTAATACAAACACAGAACTGATTTATTGTCCGCCTATATAGAAAGACTTCTTTCGTCACAGGTTATGAGAAGACATCCCTGTCCACTTACACTTTGTGATTTTACAACCTAATGAGACTGAAAGTATCTAAAATGTATGTTAATGCTTTCAGTGACATTCTGTTGTAGAAATTAAATGTAATTATCCTATTTAAAAAAGCTTTAAAAGTTGTATTTTAAAAGTAAAATGTTAGCTGACTCGTCATTTTTGGCTAAAGTTAGTTGGAGGCTTTGTGAAATTTCAAAAGACTCTTATAGTTTAATGTGTCTGAATAAAACTATATAATTTTTTTTGTCAAAACTAACACTTTTTAAGCCTCATTTTTCCCCTTCACTCAATACTTGAATTTATTATTTTTGTTATAGAATTATCTCATGAAGGATTGCATTAATCCAATGAAATTAATCCAATGAAATATTCACAGATTTTAATGTCAAGATATGTAAAACACATCAAGATATGTGTTTTACATATCTTTGCATAAAGATATGTAAAACACATATAGATAAACAAACATCACGTGGATGGTATTTGCTTATCTTATTTGCTCTGTCGTACAGAAGTAATGTGAAATTGTAAATATTAAATGTAAAAAAATAAAATGCTTGTAGTTTTAGTTCTTCACACAGCACTGGTTTTGTATCAAAATGCTGTCGAGTCGTTTACACACACGCACACACTGCAACGCGTAGCCAGCAATATTGACCCAGTGACCACTCCGTAGTTCTCAAATGTGGATCGCTGTTAGGTTACCATGCAACCTGATAGAGCATAGGCTGGATCATTTGTCTTTTCGCGAGTAATACATGTAATTAGACACGCTAACTTAACTGTATTTATTTCCCTGTTATATTTAGTCAAGTTTGTGTCCCACACCGAGCTTTTTCTTCTCGAATAAATTAGCTCACTTACTGCAGACGCTAGTGTGCGGCAGTTAGCTAGCCGACGACAGCGTCGTTAAAAAAAAAAAAGCTAAACGTTCCTGTTTTGTTGGGTTAAAATAAAGTGGCGTTTCTGACTTTAGTTTCTGTGACATAAAAATACTGAACTTGCAGAATGAATGTCGCTAAAAGTGGCTACCGTGTGTTTTCTGCAAACTCCTCCGCTGCTTGCACAGAGTTGGCTAAGAAGATAACAGAGTGAGTACTCCAAGCACTAGTTAATGTTTAGCTATACTCGCATGTATTCAGGTACTTAGGTGTGTTCGGGTGTAACTACTAACTGACATAAATAAAGGGATATTACAAGAGGCAGAGTAGGTTCAGGTGATTTGTCATTTATAGTATATTGTAATCATGAATGATTGAACAATGTTAGAAATTCAGCAAACCCTGAGATTACACAATTATTTGAAAAGTGCATGCAAAGGTATGCTTTTGTTTTACAGGAGGTTGGGTGTTGAGCTGGGAAAATCTGTCGTCTTTCAGGAATCTAATAGAGGTAAGAGAAAAAAAATCGAAAATCCCCCACTCGGGTAGGTGATTTCTGATTTATTTATATCTGTGCACATTTTATTTATTCCCTGCCCTCTTTAAGTTATTTTCAGTTTTAGCAGCTACAAGGTGGTCATCGCTTACTTTGACCACCTCTAGTTTTTTTCCCCCCTCCCAAATACTAAGAAAACATATGCAAAGGTTTGAAAAACGTTTTTTGTAATGCTGCATTAATGGCCTGAAAGTTGAGAAGGCTTTTATTGCCATCGCATCATTTTACACAGAAAAATAACACAGTTCTCTAAGGATTATAAACAATTTATTTCATTTTTCCATGCCTCCCAAACAAGGAGTTATCTTCTGACATAAAGATCAGCAAACATTTACCTTAGTTGAATTTCATGGTTTTTTTTTTTTATGTATATATATTTTCCATTTTGAAGAGTGGTTAAGATAAATGTCTTTCTTTTGAGTAATCATCTAATCTAATCTTCTAGACAATTTGATTAAAAATCTAATAATGTGGTGATTTTGCCCCATCCCCCTTTTTTTTTTAAGATAAATTATTTAGCATGTCATTATCACGCAACAGTGAACTTTCAAGTTATTTGAAGACTTTTTACATATCCTGAGCAGGACACCGAATAAATCAGTATTTTACTGATTTATTCACATGCTCTGATTATGTGTATTAAAACTAAACACAGGCTTTTAAAGTTGACTTAAAGTTTAAGAAATTATAGTTAGAAATATCAGTGTTTCAATTCATATGATAAATTGAACCTTTATTTACAATAAGCAAATGTTCCAACATAAAATACTAATTGTTTGTATAGCGTTTGTTTATTTTCAGCTTGTAAATTGCAGTTTGTGTGAAATGACATTTTCCTCCCTTTATATAGAGACAAGAGTGGATGTGAAAGAGTCTGTTCGTGGGCAGACCATCTTCATTATCCAAACCATACCAAGGTGAGCACAGAAAACTTGCTCGTTTTTATCACAGCTGGATTCTTTTTCTAATCGAAATCTTTAACTATCTCTTCTTTATTTTTCTATAACCAGAGATGTCAACACAGCCATCATGGAGCTCCTCATTATGGCGTATGCTCTTAAGACGTCCTGTGCGAAGAACATCATTGGAGTTATTCCTTACTTCCCCTATAGCAAGCAGTGCAAAATGAGGAAGAGGGGCTCCATAGTTTGTAAACTGTTAGCTTCAATGTTGGCTAAAGCAGGTACAGGAATCAAAGCAAAACTGAACTGCAGAATTAAAAAAAAACAACAAAAAAAAAACCTTCTCTAATCAACATTTTATTTTTTGTGCATTTCTGAAGGATTGACACATATCATCACCATGGACTTGCATCAGAAAGAGATCCAAGGCTTTTTCAGCTTCCCGGTGGATAATCTGCGAGCCTCCCCGTTTTTGATTCAGTACATACAAGAGGAGGTGGTTGTTGTGTTTGTGTCTTCGTCTTATGACATCAATTGAAACAAGAGTTTGGAAGAATTGGTAACATCTGCTTTCCTTTATTCGGGTAGATTCCTGATTACAGAAATGCTATAATTGTGGCAAAGTCCCCTGCTGCAGCTAAAAGGTATCAGACGTTGGGCAACATTTACATTGATGTTACATTGAAATCACAGTAGAGGCCTAGTTTATCCTTTTATCTATTTTTACCTATTCGAAGTATTCACGGGTTGTCTTCTGTCCTTGCAGGGCTCAGTCCTATGCGGAACGTCTCCGACTGGGTCTGGCTGTGATCCACGGCGAGGCCCAATGTGCCGAGTCGGACATGGCCGATGGAAGACACTCGCCGCCGTGTGTGCGCAACACCACAGGGCACACGGGACTGGAGCTGCCTAGTGAGATCCCGGTCTTTCTTCTTTTAGAACTTTACTTTATCCAAAATTGCACAAATAATATCTGTCACATGTTGTTGTTTCATGCAGTTACGTGACTTTTTTTATTGATCGGTTTCCCAAAGTTTTAACATTTAAACACATGCTTTGACTTGTTAGATTAGAAGAATGTATCTTCTTGACCACAAACTATTACAGACATTATGAACCAAAAATGAATGTAGCATCATTAACACAGCCTCGTTTACCTTTCGGTGACACGTTGAGATGTCTGCATTGAAAGGGTAGTTAACAGTCTAATACAACTTCTACATGTGCTAACCTCTTTTGAGCTGATGATTGTGCTGTTTCTCACTCATACCATTACTCATACTCAAAGTAATTGAGTTTATGTCATTGCATGACCTCACAGATACACAACTTCTACTCACAAAGCATCCGTAGCAGTCGACCGATAGTAAGGCCCCCCACCTCACACTGGAATAAGGTTATATTATGAAATGAAGGATCTGCCAGGTCTCAGAGTAATCTTCTGTGGCATATTAAAAATACAGCGTGCAGCATTACACGTGAAAATCAGTGTTTTGCGAAAGTGCACACACCTCCAAATTGTGCATACAACTTGGCTGATGAAGGTCCGAAGGGGGGTACGAGGTCCCTGGGTTATAGTTTGGATGCAAATGTATTTGTTACATTTCAGTGAGAAGGCTGGGCATTATATTTAGAGATGAGAACGAGGAGTAAAAATGTTTGCACAGGTTTATGGAGGTTTAAAATACAGTTCTAAAATGGTTGCAATGTGTATCATTAAAAAAAAAAAACACAACAACAACAACCAAGCTTTAGAACATTTGTGTAATCAGTTCACAATGAAAAACATTTATTTTTGGCTTTTTCTCCTGACCGATACACACAACAGGCAAAACAAATTATATGCTGATTGGTGAGCTAGAAGCTGTACATGTAAAAATGGATGAAAAAAAAAAAACACTCCTGGGGTTCTTTAAAGGCAAGGTGGAGAAGCAGAAATCTTCTATATGTATGATTTTAGTACAGATTGGGACAATCTGTGCGGATGTGAAGTCCGTGGTGAAGTCCTGGATTTCCCATAATCCAGCAGGGTCCTAGCAATCTTTACGGTCCCAGAGAAGTCTAGTGTGGAAGGAGTCGAAGCAAGAAAATATTTAAAGAAACGTCTCCTTCGCTTGTTTCCTGCCACATATTTGATCATTATGCGTTAGGGTGTCATCAAAAGAGAACCAAAATCAAATAGGTGTGTCATTGGCAAATGACTCCGATTGAATAGTCTCAGTACTTTTTGTGTTCCCATGCTTAACTTTGAGATGATAAAATCCACTTATACATTTTTTTTTAACTAACAAAAAAACTTTGTCTTAGACGTTTCAGTCAGTCTGCTTTATTAATATTATTTTTCAAATTGCTTTCAACCCAGATTTTTCTTCTTTTTTTTTTTTTCTTTTTAAGTCTTGGCATACAGTGTGTATCATGTGTTATACTTGTGCATTTGTGTTAATGTGGTGTTTATTTGTCGACAATAGCAGGCAAACAACAAGCTCCGTTCCCTGGCATAGAGCTTCCAAGTACGACCTAAAGTTAATTTATATCTGACCATGAAATGATTCCTCTTCAAATTCTACTTCAATTTGTGCATGCGTAGAAAAAAAAAAGGGTTTGTCTTTGCATCTTGAGAAACATACAGTCTGGATTCACGAGGGGGAGTTGGTGGAATATTGACTCTCCAACTAATAGAGCCTGACATTGTTGAATTTTTTAAATTTTTTTTTTATTTATTTTTTTGTCCAATTGGCCGTTTGATCTCCACTTTTCTCCCAGCAGCAGTTTGTGTGGCGCGTTTGTCTTGAACTGAACAGACGTCATATTTACTGCACCTTCGTCTGATTCCAGACAGCTGCTTCTACAAGATGGCTTAAACTTTCTTTGTTTTGTGGTGCTCTAATTTTAGTTTCCTTAAATCAAACCAGAACTGCGTCAGTTTTTTATTTTTATTTTTTGTTTTTGTTTTTTTTTTTCTGTTGGACTCATCTTGCCAATCAACACATGCTGCCATTTTTAAACCACTTTTAACCTGATTAACCTTGTGTCATGATTTGCATGTAAGGAAACAATGAAGCATGCTTTAAGGATCTGTTACTAGAAAGTCAGTAGGAATGTAACGATTGACAGATTCCAGCATTTAATCTAGAACCGTCAACAAAAGATGCATATTGGCAGATTTTATTAATCCTTTCTTAAAACAGTAAAAGTCTAACCAGACTTTTTTCAGGTCGTTACACGATGCAGCACAGTTGGATTTTGGTAAACTGTATTTTAATCACAACGTGGATTCTGCTGTTCTTGGTGTACATAGTGATTCCAGGTTTTCTCACACTGAGGGGGCTGATTGAAATTCACTGTTCTGCAAGGCATGCTTTTTTCCTTTCTTTGCTTTCTAAAACTTTTCCTTCACAATCAGCTTGGCTTGCTGATTGTTTACCAGTTGATTGTTTCCTTAAAAAAAAAAATCCCTCTTGATTGCCTGCATTTACATGCACACCGGTATTTTTGAAATGGTTCTATGCATTTTGTTAGTTTTTGTAAAGATTTTTGGTAAATCTCATAGAAAACTCTGCCTTAAACATCAACCATGAATAACTTTAATGCCTTATTTTGCAGTTAGAATTGGATGTGTATGAGTTTTTACATGGACAGCCCTGTTCAGGATGTTTACATGCACTCATCACTGATGCGAACCTAAGAATGGTTCCTACGTCGTACAACTTAAGTAATTCAACTTAAGTCATTTTTAAGCATAATGATTGATTGCACAAGTTTGAAGGTATTTAGAAGTTTCTGTAATGAACACAGGGTCAACATTTTACAAAGATGGATACACACCCGCTGGATGTATTTATGTATTATTAGAGACGCTTACATATATAAATGTCTCTTTTTAGCAAGTTGCATTAGAAGTGTAAGTATTTTCTGTAGCTCTCAACAAGCTCCTGGCATAATTCTGACTGGATGTTTGAGCACTTTTCGTAAAGTAAATTGTACACTTCATTTTAACGACTTGCGTTCCCAACACTGGCATTTTTTTTTTTTTCAAACATAATTCTCTAATTTTTTGTGCACTCAGAGGAACTTAAGGAAGAAAAAACAAGACCTTCTCAAAGCTCCAAATTGAATTTTAACTTTGCTTAAAAATACCCCTCCCCCATTTCCATATTTGTCAGGAAAACCACCCCATGTTGATGATCTCTACTACTTCTGATGAGAATTATTATTTAAATATGCAGCCAGAAACGTGCTGATGGTTGAGGAGCAAATTGCAGTAAAGCATGAGTGTACGTAAACTTCTGACTGGACCTGTAGATAGCACTGCGGTCGTATGTTTTCAGCAGACGAACGTCGATGAGGCCAGGATATTCAGACGTTGTCATAAGCTAAACAGCTGCATGAGTGTATGTTTAGATTCCGTATTAAAAATGGTGAGCCAACTCATTGTAGCTGATGAAGCCAAACTAAGTGGAGCATAAATATGGCTTATTTAAAATGTTTTAAAACAACAATATGACTAATGGGGGGTGTGTGTGTGCATGGAAATGTAGGCTGTTCGCTGGCAGCGCTCAGATTTGACTGACCGGTTCAGAACATTGGCAAGTGTGTATGAAGGATCTGTCATCAGTGCTTGCCACTGTTGGTGTGTGTTAAACTGTCTGTTTGAGGACTGCTGCTATAGCCTGGGCCTGAAGGTGTGTGGGTGTGGGTGTCTATACAGGCAGTTTTTTCTTTTTTTTTGGATTGGGTATCCTGGGCTGAAACTCCTTTTGTCATTTGACCCTTGCATGGCATGCTTTGCACTAGGTTAGCCTTCCAGCTTGATCTCCTAAGAAGTAGGAGGGGTAGAATGGAGGGGAGGGGGCACATGAACCAATGACTTTGATTAATTGATCGTCATTTTAGTTTAGCTTTACATTTTTAGAAATCAAATTTAGTAAACCAAAATATATATATATATATAAATTGGAGAGCTAGATTGCTCAAAAACCCTTTTCTCAACCCATTTTACCCAATCTACTTAGATTTAATCTTTGATTCCTAAAAAAGAAAAAAAGTTACTCTTAACTAAGTAATACGAGGTAACCCGATTTTCTTTCCATTTTAGTAATGATGGCCAAAGAGAAACCTCCGATTACTGTAGTTGGAGATGTCGGCGGAAGAATCGCCATAATAGTGGTAAGATTCTTCAGATGCAATATTAAAATCTTTTGTACTTTGAATGTCTGAATATATGAATACATGTTAATAGGGGTGCACAGATATGAAAATTTTGGGTGATAATTACCAATCTGTAACAATATCATATATATATATGTATAGTGTATATATCTCACTGCACATTTGACATTGTATAAAGGCGACCACTCCACCTAAATTACCTCTTTTCTTTAAACACTCCCACAATCCTGTGCTGCTCCCACCCGTCCTGCATCGTCTCAGGGTGGAAATAAACACCAACTGTGAACACCAGCCCAGTTTTGCTTATCAGACCGACCCCAATATGTAAAAAAGAAAAGCCAAAAATCGGCCTATGTCAATTCAACGTATATCTTTAGCTGCTAAAAGATGTGAACTCCCAATTACTCCAACCTCAAGGTGTTTTTATGTCAATACACAATATGCTATGGTGCAGAGAAAGTACTGATTGTAAAGAATTGAAAGGTCACAGTTTTCACAACTAGTTTTTAAATGTCTTGCATGTGCAGATGAATCTGTGTTTTTAACTATTTCCAATAGAGATGGTGATAGAGAGACTGTATTGGCTTCCTTTCCGTGTGTGTTAGATTGTGTTGTGTTCTGGAATGTGGTGTGTTTTCTGAAGCCTCTTTTCTGCGACCCGTGTTGTTTTTCTGCTACAGTGACTCCTATTCCCTCTCCCCCCTTTTTCTTGGTGTCATTGGTTGCCTTCTGTCGATTCTAACTGGGTGAGCGAGTTAAAATATTTTAACCACATTGTTGTTTTTTCTGCTCAGGATGACATTATAGACGACGTGGGAGACTTTGTTGCTGCTGCAGAGATCCTGAAAGAGAGAGGGGCGTATAAGATCTACATCATGGCCACCCATGGTTTACTTTCTGCAGATGCTCCTCGTCTCATAGAGGAATCGGCTATCGATGTGGTGAGAACGTAGAACCTTACCGTTTTCAGATGTGTGCGCCTCGATTGTTTTCTGTTTTTCTTCTGTGAAAACATGTTGCACACGAACTGAACTAAAGAAGATAGATGAGAACAAACTTCAGCTTTTGTTCTTTAGAACAGTGTAGGATAACGTACTTCCTTTTAATGGGAACTCGATCTGAACTGTCACTCATCGCACTTCTGTTACAACAAAGAGTTATTGTTTTCAGCAGCGTCATTTTTATTAGCCGTCGGTTTCTGTTCCTAAAAGCTGCCAGGTGTTCAGAAAACGGTAGTTCCAGTGACGTTAGAACATTTCTTGTCAACCAGACATTTCCACGGTAGTTTGTATTTACACTAGCTCGCAAGTTAACTATTCACAGAAGTTTGTTTTTTGTTCACGTTTTGTCATTTCACAGCCACAAACATTGCAGTTAATTGATTGACATTTAATGTGATGAACTAACACATTATTGTGGAGAGGAAGAAAAATTACATTTTCAAAATATTTCACTAATACAGTCACATTTGTGAGACAGCAATCAAAATATTTCCATCAATTTATTTCAAATTGAGAATTTGCAGTCTGCTGTAAAAAAACGGAGTGAGCATGATCTGTTCTTGTGTATTCAGGTGGTTGTGACAAACACGGTGCCCCACGAGGTGCAAAAGCTGCAGTGTCCAAAAATCAAGACGGTGGACGTCAGCATGATCTTAGCCGAGGCCATCCGCCGCATCCACAACGGGGAATCTATGGCCTACTTATTTCGCAATATTACAGTGGATGACTAAGGAGCGTCAGTGACAGACGCCTCTGCACCTTTTACTAACGAAACGCTGTTCCACGTGTTGTTTTTGATTGACATGCATACATGTAATCCTGATTCAGTTAAAGAACTTCTCAAAAATCGACCAAATAATTTGTCTTCTTTCTAAAATGTGTGTTTTTTTTTATTTTTTTTTCTTCCCTTTCTAAAAGAGAAAAACCTTCAAATCCAAGGCGAGCACACCTCAAAAAGAGCGTACTTTGATGTTTTGAAACGAAAGGCGAGGATTGTATGAAGTGGCGTTGTTGCTAGCAGCTGTTCAGAAACATCGACTACGGTTAGATTTCAATGGAGAAGTGATTACAAAATGCGGTCGTCCTGGAAGTAGTGAAACTGAAGACAAGATGGGAATCTGTGTTTTGACAGATGAGCGAGGTGCGACACTTTTAGCCTGTTTTCAGCCCCGTCAGCCTCCTCCGCGGTGTAAATGAAGTCCGTGCCAAAATCTAAGAAGCCATACAGTGAAATATAAACGCATTTGAGTGACCTGTGATCCCGTGTGGTGCTTTGCCATGCTGTGTTGTATCAGGCCTTCCATAGATCAGTGTTTGCACAAAGGTAAAACTGTTTATGGGGGGAAACAAAGAGGGTGGCATTTACTTCATTTTAAAAAAATACACATAGTTTCATGTAAATCCAAAAAATATATATATATCTATATATTTATAATCCTAATTTTGGTGATTTTTTTTTTCAGTTTTTCTTGCTTCTAACTTAAATACCAGTTGTGTTTTTGTCATGCACTACAAAAAGTTCATATTTTCACGTTGAGCCTAATCTGCAGAGAATAGATGGACATCTTAGCAAAGAAGAGCTTGTTGCTTTTCGCAAGAAATCCAAACCAACACACTCCATTCTTATTTTATTTTATTTTTTCAGATTTTTTTCCATATTATGTTGCCTCATTATCTCACAGCAAAACATTTTACAGAAGCCCCACAGGTCAGTTCCTTTCACAGCTGTACTTGTTGCGTGATCGGTTAACTAAATTGCAGTACAGAATTGAATATTTCAAAATGGCCCCCTATTTCACTCGCCATTAGTTAAACCTAGTATTATATAAGTTGATTTTTTATTTCTGTGAAAACGTGCCCTGCCATCCATTCGTTTTTTTTTTTTTGATTATTTATATTCTACTGAATTCTGTGTTTTAGGATGGAGCCACATTAATTTCAGAAATACACTGAATTTAGGCTTTTTTTAAAGAAAAAAAAAACCGAAGTGGATTTTAGATGCTGGAGGGCTGTTTCGCTTTGCTTACTTTTTGCTCAGGGAATATACTTTAGATGCCAATGCACATTTATTTGTTCCTGAGTTTGTCAGGCTGTGTNCATCATGTCAGATTAGATATTTGATTTAAAAGTGGTTTTGATTTGGTTTTACATGAAATGTCTGACTTGCAAACCCACAGGTACTTACATTGGAAAACCAGAATCTCCCCAAACGCATTTGACGCTTGAAGCAGTTTTTCACAACGTGATCCATAAAAACAGTAGCTGCACTTTGCTGCCACCCTCTGGAACATCATGGAAGCACATCATGGCTTAAAGAATGAAGTATTTCTACACCCTTTGGTAAAATAACATATGTTTAGATATAAGGAAATAATTAATATGATGATTCAGCACAGGTTGTCTTCTTGCATGTTGTTAACCTGGAGATTTATTATTAGATGCAAATCCCACATTTTAATACAAACACAGAACTGATTTATTGTCCGACTATATAGAAAGACTTCTTTCGTCACAGGTTATGAGAAGACATCCCTGTCCACTTACACTTTGTGATTTTACAACCTAATGAGACTGAAAGTATCTAAAATGTATGTTAATGCTTTCAGTGACATTCTGTTGTAGAAATTAAATGTAATTATCCTATTTAAAAAAGCTTTAAAAGTTGTATTTTAAAAGTAAAATGTTAGCTGACTCGTCATTTTTGGCTAAAGTTAGTTGGAGGCTTTGTGAAATTTCAAAAGACTCTTATAGTTTAATGTGTCTGAATAAAACTATATAATTTTTTTTGTCAAAACTAACACTTTTTAAGCCTCATTTTTCCCCTTCACTCAATACTTGAATTTATTATTTTTGTTATAGAATTATCTCATGAAGGATTGCATTAATCCAATGAAATTAATCCAATGAAATATTCACAGATTTTAATGTCAAGATATGTAAAACACATCAAGATATGTGTTTTACATATCTTTGCATAAAGATATGTAAAACACATATAGATAAACAAACATCACGTGGATGGTATTTGCTTATCTTATTTGCTCTGTCGTACAGAAATAATGTGAAATTGTAAATATTAAATGTAAAAAAATAAAATGCTTGTAGTTTTAGTTCTTCACACAGCACTGGTTTTGTATCAAAATGCTGTCGAGTCGTTTACACACACGCACACACTGCAACGCGTAGCCAGCAATATTGACCCAGTGACCACTCCGTAGTTCTCAAATGTGGATCGCTGTTAGGTTACCATGCAACCTGATAGAGCATAGGCTGGATCATTTGTCTTTTCGCGAGTAATACATGTAATTAGACACGCTAACTTAACTGTATTTATTTCCCTGTTATATTTAGTCAAGTTTGTGTCCCACACCGAGCTTTTTCTTCTCGAATAAATTAGCTCACTTACTGCAGACGCTAGTGTGCGGCAGTTAGCTAGCCGACGACAGCGTCGTTAAAAAAAAAAAAGCTAAACGTTCCTGTTTTGTTGGGTTAAAATAAAGTGGCGTTTCTGACTTTAGTTTCTGTGACATAAAAATACTGAACTTGCAGAATGAATGTCGCTAAAAGTGGCTACCGTGTGTTTTCTGCAAACTCCTCCGCTGCTTGCACAGAGTTGGCTAAGAAGATAACAGAGTGAGTACTCCAAGCACTAGTTAATGTTTAGCTATACTCGCATGTATTCAGGTACTTAGGTGTGTTCGGGTGTAACTACTAACTGACAAATAAAGGGATATTACAGGAGGCAGAGCAGGTTCAGGTGATTTGTCATTTATAGTATATTGTAATCATGAATGAATGAACAATGTTAGAAATTCAGCAAACCCTGAGATCACACAATTATTTGAAAAGTGCATGCAAAGGTATGCTTTTGTTTTACAGGAGGTTGGGTGTTGAGCTGGGAAAATCTGTCGTCTTTCAGGAATCTAATAGAGGTAAGAGAAAAAAAATCGAAAATCCCCCACTCGGGTAGGTGATTTCTGATTTATTTATATCTGTGCACATTTTATTTATTCCCTGCCCTCTTTAAGTTATTTTCAGTTTTAGCAGCTACAAGGTGGTCATCGCTTACTTTGACCACCTCTAGTTTTTTTCCCCCCTCCCAAATACTAAGAAAACATATGCAAAGGTTTGAAAAACGTTTTTTGTAATGCTGCATTAATGGCCTGAAAGTTGAGAAGGCTTTTATTGCCATCGCATCATTTTACACAGAAAAATAACACAGTTCTCTAAGGATTATAAACAATTTATTTCATTTTTCCATGCCTCCCAAACAAGGAGTTATCTTCTGACATAAAGATCAGCAAACATTTACCTTAGTTGAATTTCATGGTTTTTTTTTTTTATGTATATATATTTTCCATTTTGAAGAGTGGTTAAGATAAATGTCTTTCTTTTGAGTAATCATCTAATCTAATCTTCTAGACAATTTGATTAAAAATCTAATAATGTGGTGATTTTGCCCCATCCCCCTTTTTTTTTTAAGATAAATTATTTAGCATGTCATTATCACGCAACAGTGAACTTTCAAGTTATTTGAAGACTTTTTACATATCCTGAGCAGGACACCGAATAAATCAGTATTTTACTGATTTATTCACATGCTCTGATTATGTGTATTAAAACTAAACACAGGCTTTTAAAGTTGACTTAAAGTTTAAGAAATTATAGTTAGAAATATCAGTGTTTCAATTCATATGATAAATTGAACCTTTATTTACAATAAGCAAATGTTCCAACATAAAATACTAATTGTTTGTATAGCGTTTGTTTATTTTCAGCTTGTAAATTGCAGTTTGTGTGAAATGACATTTTCCTCCCTTTATATAGAGACAAGAGTGGATGTGAAAGAGTCTGTTCGTGGGCAGACCATCTTCATTATCCAAACCATACCAAGGTGAGCACAGAAAACTTGCTCGTTTTTATCACAGCTGGATTCTTTTTCTAATCGAAATCTTTAACTATCTCTTCTTTATTTTTCTATAACCAGAGATGTCAACACAGCCATCATGGAGCTCCTCATTATGGCGTATGCTCTTAAGACGTCCTGTGCGAAGAACATCATTGGAGTTATTCCTTACTTCCCCTATAGCAAGCAGTGCAAAATGAGGAAGAGGGGCTCCATAGTTTGTAAACTGTTAGCTTCAATGTTGGCTAAAGCAGGTACAGGAATCAAAGCAAAACTGAACTGCAGAATTAAAAAAAAACAACAAAAAAAAAACCTTCTCTAATCAACATTTTATTTTTTGTGCATTTCTGAAGGATTGACACATATCATCACCATGGACTTGCATCAGAAAGAGATCCAAGGCTTTTTCAGCTTCCCGGTGGATAATCTGCGAGCCTCCCCGTTTTTGATTCAGTACATACAAGAGGAGGTGGTTGTTGTGTTTGTGTCTTCGTCTTATGACATCAATTGAAACAAGAGTTTGGAAGAATTGGTAACATCTGCTTTCCTTTATTCGGGTAGATTCCTGATTACAGAAATGCTATAATTGTGGCAAAGTCCCCTGCTGCAGCTAAAAGGTATCAGACGTTGGGCAACATTTACATTGATGTTACATTGAAATCACAGTAGAGGCCTAGTTTATCCTTTTATCTATTTTTACCTATTCGAAGTATTCACGGGTTGTCTTCTGTCCTTGCAGGGCTCAGTCCTATGCGGAACGTCTCCGACTGGGTCTGGCTGTGATCCACGGCGAGGCCCAATGTGCCGAGTCGGACATGGCCGATGGAAGACACTCGCCGCCGTGTGTGCGCAACACCACAGGGCACACGGGACTGGAGCTGCCTAGTGAGATCCCGGTCTTTCTTCTTTTAGAACTTTACTTTATCCAAAATTGCACAAATAATATCTGTCACATGTTGTTGTTTCATGCAGTTACGTGACTTTTTTTATTGATCGGTTTCCCAAAGTTTTAACATTTAAACACATGCTTTGACTTGTTAGATTAGAAGAATGTATCTTCTTGACCACAAACTATTACAGACATTATGAACCAAAAATGAATGTAGCATCATTAACACAGCCTCGTTTACCTTTCGGTGACACGTTGAGATGTCTGCATTGAAAGGGTAGTTAACAGTCTAATACAACTTCTACATGTGCTAACCTCTTTTGAGCTGATGATTGTGCTGTTTCTCACTCATACCATTACTCATACTCAAAGTAATTGAGTTTATGTCATTGCATGACCTCACAGATACACAACTTCTACTCACAAAGCATCCGTAGCAGTCGACCGATAGTAAGGCCCCCCACCTCACACTGGAATAAGGTTATATTATGAAATGAAGGATCTGCCAGGTCTCAGAGTAATCTTCTGTGGCATATTAAAAATACAGCGTGCAGCATTACACGTGAAAATCAGTGTTTTGCGAAAGTGCACACACCTCCAAATTGTGCATACAACTTGGCTGATGAAGGTCCGAAGGGGGGTACGAGGTCCCTGGGTTATAGTTTGGATGCAAATGTATTTGTTACATTTCAGTGAGAAGGCTGGGCATTATATTTAGAGATGAGAACGAGGAGTAAAAATGTTTGCACAGGTTTATGGAGGTTTAAAATACAGTTCTAAAATGGTTGCAATGTGTATCATTAAAAAAAAAAAACACAACAACAACAACCAAGCTTTAGAACATTTGTGTAATCAGTTCACAATGAAAAACATTTATTTTTGGCTTTTTCTCCTGACCGATACACACAACAGGCAAAACAAATTATATGCTGATTGGTGAGCTAGAAGCTGTACATGTAAAAATGGATGAAAAAAAAAAAACACTCCTGGGGTTCTTTAAAGGCAAGGTGGAGAAGCAGAAATCTTCTATATGTATGATTTTAGTACAGATTGGGACAATCTGTGCGGATGTGAAGTCCGTGGTGAAGTCCTGGATTTCCCATAATCCAGCAGGGTCCTAGCAATCTTTACGGTCCCAGAGAAGTCTAGTGTGGAAGGAGTCGAAGCAAGAAAATATTTAAAGAAACGTCTCCTTCGCTTGTTTCCTGCCACATATTTGATCATTATGCGTTAGGGTGTCATCAAAAGAGAACCAAAATCAAATAGGTGTGTCATTGGCAAATGACTCCGATTGAATAGTCTCAGTACTTTTTGTGTTCCCATGCTTAACTTTGAGATGATAAAATCCACTTATACATTTTTTTTTAACTAACAAAAAAACTTTGTCTTAGACGTTTCAGTCAGTCTGCTTTATTAATATTATTTTTCAAATTGCTTTCAACCCAGATTTTTCTTCTTTTTTTTTTTTTCTTTTTAAGTCTTGGCATACAGTGTGTATCATGTGTTATACTTGTGCATTTGTGTTAATGTGGTGTTTATTTGTCGACAATAGCAGGCAAACAACAAGCTCCGTTCCCTGGCATAGAGCTTCCAAGTACGACCTAAAGTTAATTTATATCTGACCATGAAATGATTCCTCTTCAAATTCTACTTCAATTTGTGCATGCGTAGAAAAAAAAAAGGGTTTGTCTTTGCATCTTGAGAAACATACAGTCTGGATTCACGAGGGGGAGTTGGTGGAATATTGACTCTCCAACTAATAGAGCCTGACATTGTTGAATTTTTTAAATTTTTTTTTTATTTATTTTTTTGTCCAATTGGCCGTTTGATCTCCACTTTTCTCCCAGCAGCAGTTTGTGTGGCGCGTTTGTCTTGAACTGAACAGACGTCATATTTACTGCACCTTCGTCTGATTCCAGACAGCTGCTTCTACAAGATGGCTTAAACTTTCTTTGTTTTGTGGTGCTCTAATTTTAGTTTCCTTAAATCAAACCAGAACTGCGTCAGTTTTTTATTTTTATTTTTTGTTTTTGTTTTTTTTTTTCTGTTGGACTCATCTTGCCAATCAACACATGCTGCCATTTTTAAACCACTTTTAACCTGATTAACCTTGTGTCATGATTTGCATGTAAGGAAACAATGAAGCATGCTTTAAGGATCTGTTACTAGAAAGTCAGTAGGAATGTAACGATTGACAGATTCCAGCATTTAATCTAGAACCGTCAACAAAAGATGCATATTGGCAGATTTTATTAATCCTTTCTTAAAACAGTAAAAGTCTAACCAGACTTTTTTCAGGTCGTTACACGATGCAGCACAGTTGGATTTTGGTAAACTGTATTTTAATCACAACGTGGATTCTGCTGTTCTTGGTGTACATAGTGATTCCAGGTTTTCTCACACTGAGGGGGCTGATTGAAATTCACTGTTCTGCAAGGCATGCTTTTTTCCTTTCTTTGCTTTCTAAAACTTTTCCTTCACAATCAGCTTGGCTTGCTGATTGTTTACCAGTTGATTGTTTCCTTAAAAAAAAAAATCCCTCTTGATTGCCTGCATTTACATGCACACCGGTATTTTTGAAATGGTTCTATGCATTTTGTTAGTTTTTGTAAAGATTTTTGGTAAATCTCATAGAAAACTCTGCCTTAAACATCAACCATGAATAACTTTAATGCCTTATTTTGCAGTTAGAATTGGATGTGTATGAGTTTTTACATGGACAGCCCTGTTCAGGATGTTTACATGCACTCATCACTGATGCGAACCTAAGAATGGTTCCTACGTCGTACAACTTAAGTAATTCAACTTAAGTCATTTTTAAGCATAATGATTGATTGCACAAGTTTGAAGGTATTTAGAAGTTTCTGTAATGAACACAGGGTCAACATTTTACAAAGATGGATACACACCCGCTGGATGTATTTATGTATTATTAGAGACGCTTACATATATAAATGTCTCTTTTTAGCAAGTTGCATTAGAAGTGTAAGTATTTTCTGTAGCTCTCAACAAGCTCCTGGCATAATTCTGACTGGATGTTTGAGCACTTTTCGTAAAGTAAATTGTACACTTCATTTTAACGACTTGCGTTCCCAACACTGGCATTTTTTTTTTTTTCAAACATAATTCTCTAATTTTTTGTGCACTCAGAGGAACTTAAGGAAGAAAAAACAAGACCTTCTCAAAGCTCCAAATTGAATTTTAACTTTGCTTAAAAATACCCCTCCCCCATTTCCATATTTGTCAGGAAAACCACCCCATGTTGATGATCTCTACTACTTCTGATGAGAATTATTATTTAAATATGCAGCCAGAAACGTGCTGATGGTTGAGGAGCAAATTGCAGTAAAGCATGAGTGTACGTAAACTTCTGACTGGACCTGTAGATAGCACTGCGGTCGTATGTTTTCAGCAGACGAACGTCGATGAGGCCAGGATATTCAGACGTTGTCATAAGCTAAACAGCTGCATGAGTGTATGTTTAGATTCCGTATTAAAAATGGTGAGCCAACTCATTGTAGCTGATGAAGCCAAACTAAGTGGAGCATAAATATGGCTTATTTAAAATGTTTTAAAACAACAATATGACTAATGGGGGGTGTGTGTGTGCATGGAAATGTAGGCTGTTCGCTGGCAGCGCTCAGATTTGACTGACCGGTTCAGAACATTGGCAAGTGTGTATGAAGGATCTGTCATCAGTGCTTGCCACTGTTGGTGTGTGTTAAACTGTCTGTTTGAGGACTGCTGCTATAGCCTGGGCCTGAAGGTGTGTGGGTGTGGGTGTCTATACAGGCAGTTTTTTCTTTTTTTTTGGATTGGGTATCCTGGGCTGAAACTCCTTTTGTCATTTGACCCTTGCATGGCATGCTTTGCACTAGGTTAGCCTTCCAGCTTGATCTCCTAAGAAGTAGGAGGGGTAGAATGGAGGGGAGGGGGTACATGAACCAATGACTTTGATTAATTGATCGTCATTTTAGTTTAGCTTTACATTTTTAGAAATCAAATTTAGTAAACCAAAATATATATATATATATAAATTGGAGAGCTAGATTGCTCAAAAACCCTTTTCTCAACCCATTTTACCCAATCTACTTAGATTTAATCTTTGATTCCTAAAAAAGAAAAAAAGTTACTCTTAACTAAGTAATACGAGGTAACCCGATTTTCTTTCCATTTTAGTAATGATGGCCAAAGAGAAACCTCCGATTACTGTAGTTGGAGATGTCGGCGGAAGAATCGCCATAATAGTGGTAAGATTCTTCAGATGCAATATTAAAATCTTTTGTACTTTGAATGTCTGAATATATGAATACATGTTAATAGGGGTGCACAGATATGAAAATTTTGGGTGATAATTACCAATCTGTAACAATATCATATATATATATGTATAGTGTATATATCTCACTGCACATTTGACATTGTATAAAGGCGACCACTCCACCTAAATTACCTCTTTTCTTTAAACACTCCCACAATCCTGTGCTGCTCCCACCCGTCCTGCATCGTCTCAGGGTGGAAATAAACACCAACTGTGAACACCAGCCCAGTTTTGCTTATCAGACCGACCCCAATATGTAAAAAAGAAAAGCCAAAAATCGGCCTATGTCAATTCAACGTATATCTTTAGCTGCTAAAAGATGTGAACTCCCAATTACTCCAACCTCAAGGTGTTTTTATGTCAATACACAATATGCTATGGTGCAGAGAAAGTACTGATTGTAAAGAATTGAAAGGTCACAGTTTTCACAACTAGTTTTTAAATGTCTTGCATGTGCAGATGAATCTGTGTTTTTAACTATTTCCAATAGAGATGGTGATAGAGAGACTGTATTGGCTTCCTTTCCGTGTGTGTTAGATTGTGTTGTGTTCTGGAATGTGGTGTGTTTTCTGAAGCCTCTTTTCTGCGACCCGTGTTGTTTTTCTGCTACAGTGACTCCTATTCCCTCTCCCCCCTTTTTCTTGGTGTCATTGGTTGCCTTCTGTCGATTCTAACTGGGTGAGCGAGTTAAAATATTTTAACCACATTGTTGTTTTTTCTGCTCAGGATGACATTATAGACGACGTGGGAGACTTTGTTGCTGCTGCAGAGATCCTGAAAGAGAGAGGGGCGTATAAGATCTACATCATGGCCACCCATGGTTTACTTTCTGCAGATGCTCCTCGTCTCATAGAGGAATCGGCTATCGATGTGGTGAGAACGTAGAACCTTACCGTTTTCAGATGTGTGCGCCTCGATTGTTTTCTGTTTTTCTTCTGTGAAAACATGTTGCACACGAACTGAACTAAAGAAGATAGATGAGAACAAACTTCAGCTTTTGTTCTTTAGAACAGTGTAGGATAACGTACTTCCTTTTAATGGGAACTCGATCTGAACTGTCACTCATCGCACTTCTGTTACAACAAAGAGTTATTGTTTTCAGCAGCGTCATTTTTATTAGCCGTCGGTTTCTGTTCCTAAAAGCTGCCAGGTGTTCAGAAAACGGTAGTTCCAGAACATTTCTTGTTAACCAGACATTTCCACGGTAGTTTGTATTTACACCAACTCGCAAGTTAACTATTCACAGAAGTTTGTTTTTTGTTCACGTTTTGTCATTTCACAGCCACAAACATTGCAGTTAATTGATTGACATTTAATGTGATGAACTAACACATTATTGTGGAGAGGAAGAAAAATTACATTTTCAAAATATTTCACTAATACAGTCACATTTGTGAGACAGCAATCAAAATATTTCCATCAATTTATTTCAAATTGAGAATTTGCAGTCTGCTGTAAAAAAACGGAGTGAGCATGATCTGTTCTTGTGTATTCAGGTGGTTGTGACAAACACGGTGCCCCACGAGGTGCAAAAGCTGCAGTGTCCAAAAATCAAGACGGTGGACGTCAGCATGATCTTAGCCGAGGCCATCCGCCGCATCCACAACGGGGAATCAATGGCCTACTTATTTCGCAATATTACAGTGGATGACTAAGGAGCGTCAGTGGCAGACGCCTCTGCACCTTTTACTAACGAAACGCTGTTCCACGTGTTGTTTTTGATTGACATGCATACATGTAATCCTGATTCAGTTAAAGAACTTCTCAAAAATCGACCAAATAATTTGTCTTCTTTCTAAAATGTGTGTTTTTTTTTATTTTTTTTTCTTCCCTTTCTAAAAGAGAAAAACCTTCAAATCCAAGGCGAGCACACCTCAAAAAGAGCGTACTTTGATGTTTTGAAACGAAAGGCGAGGATTGTATGAAGTGGCGTTGTTGCTAGCAGCTGTTCAGAAACATCGACTACGGTTAGATTTCAATGGAGAAGTGATTACAAAATGCGGTCGTCCTGGAAGTAGTGAAACTGAAGATGGGAATCTGTGTTTTGACAGATGAGCGAGGTGCGACACTTTTAGCCTGTTTTCAGCCCCGTCTTCCTCCTCCGCAGTGTAAATGAAGTCCGTGCCAAAATCTAAGAAGCCATACAGTGAAATATAAACGCATTTGAGTGACCTGTGATCCCGTGTGGTGCTTTGCCATGCTGTGTTGTATCAGGCCTTCCATAGATCAGTGTTTGCACAAAGGTAGATCTGTTTATGGGGGGAACAAAGAGGGTGGCATTTACTTCATTTTAAAAAAATACACATAGTTTCATGTAAATCCAAAAAATATATATATATCTATATATTTATAATCCTAATTTTGGTGATTTTTTTTTTCAGTTTTTCTTGCTTCTAACTTAAATACCAGTTGTGTTTTTGTCATGCACTACAAAAAGTTCATATTTTCACGTTGAGCCTAATCTGCAGAGAATAGATGGACATCTTAGCAAAGAAGAGCTTGTTGCTTTTCGCAAGAAATCCAAACCAACACACTCCATTCTTATTTTATTTTATTTTTTCAGATTTTTTTCCATATTATGTTGCCTCATTATCTCACAGCAAAACATTTTACAGAAGCCCCACAGGTCAGTTCCTTTCACAGCTGTACTTGTTGCGTGATCGGTTAACTAAATTGCAGTACTGAATTGAATATTTCAAAATGGCCCCCTATTTCACTCGCCATTAGTTAAACCTAGTATTATATAAGTTGATTTTTTATTTCTGTGAAAACGTGCCCTGCCATCCATTCGTTTTTTTTTTTTTGATTATTTATATTCTACTGAATTCTGTGTTTTAGGATGGAGCCACATTAATTTCAGAAATACACTGAATTTAGGCTTTTTTTAAAGAAAAAAAAAACCGAAGTGGATTTTAGATGCTGGAGGGCTGTTTCGCTTTGCTTACTTTTTGCTCAGGGAATATACTTTAGATGCCAATGCACATTTATTTGTTCCTGAGTTTGTCAGGCTGTGTTCACTACCTGCTGCACGTGTTTGAATAAAAATAATAGCATTTCGTGAAAATGTCTTCCACGCAGCAGCAATGTGACTTGGCAATGTGCTTTGGTTAAAAAAAAAAAAAAAAGGCTAGATTGTTTTTTTTTTTTTTTTTTCTTAAAATATTAATAGAAGGACATTTGAAAATGTTAAGCTGGTTTTTGTGTTAGCATGAACCTATGAAGTGACACTCCCATTTAAGCTCTAACTGCATCCGTCTTGAATGCATTTGGTAACGACTCGTCCCGGGTTTCCTCTCCTTAGCCTTCTGTCTGACTCCGTGTCTGTAAATGTAGATGAAAATAAAGTAGCTGCCTCTTTCTCTGGCTCCTTTCATGTAGTTATTTTCAGTTTAAATGCACTCACAATGCCCTTTTCTGTGTTTATGGAAGCTGTTTTCCCAATTACGATACCACTAAGAAATTAATTAAAGTGAGAAACACTTGCCGAGGATTTTCTCTCAACACATTGTCAGATTTGTTAGACATCCACTAAGCTGCGTTTCAACACAAAAACTCAAAAATCCTGGTTTCACTTTGGCTTATTTGAACACTTATTCATGGAGCTGTTAGGTTTTTTTCACTGCGGACTGTACTTGTGCATTGCATGTGACCGCAAATCAGTAGATAACTGGTTTGAAACTTTGACACACGTGGTTGTTTAGCCAATGCAATGATCCTACACAAATTAATAAAGCAGACCAAGGCTTAAGACTTCTTAAAAATGTAACCAACCAAATGACCGGTGCAGATTATACGGAGTTAAAGATGTAATTTTATTCTGTTACACATTTAGAATAGGTAGCTAAGAATCAATCTATTAATTTCACTTGATTAAAACGACAAAAACAATTCTTGACTGAATGCTAAATCAAATCTCTATCCCTTCAATGATGCTACTGATAAATAATAGACAATTTAGAAATAAGAAAACACTGAATGATGAACATTAAGTGCCAAACTCACCTCAAACTCCTGAAGGCAGAACTTTTGAAACGACACCGAGAACATTTGATGCAGACAAAGGTCAGAGATCCTGTACTTGCTCCAAACTTCTCAGGTAACTAAGCTGCTCTGAGGAGCTTGGACCAAGTCCAGGAGCGGACCTTTTGAGAATTTAAGCAGCGCAGCGGCAGCACGTCCATCTAAAAGAAGCTTCGTGGCCTTCATAAAAATTTTAAGCGCACCTGGGCTCTACCCGGGGGGAAGGGTCTGCCACCGTGTCTCCAGTAATGTAGCAACAAAAGAGAGGAGCAGCTGTGAGGTTAAAGAGCACAAAGAGGAAGCAAACGTCTGTTGCAGGTCGCTTCCTCGTTTCGTACGGGCGAAACAATTCACCTCGGCTGTTAGCTTTTAGAAAGAGGAAGCACCCTGGAGATTTTGTGACGGGCTTTATGAGGATATAAAAGTGTCAGCTGAAATTACAATAGATCTTTATCAAGAGGTTGAATCTACTGAGTAGGAGAGGTCTGTAAAAAAAGACAAAGAAAATAAAAAAATACTTATGTTGAATAAGGATGGAGATAATATATTCAGAAGTGGGCAGAGTACCCAAAAATTGTACTCATGTAAGAATAGCACTGCTTCGTATAACATATTTATACTCAAGTACAAATGTTATATTTGTCCAAGAAATTACTCAAGCAAGAATAAAAAAAGTATTTAGGAAAATGTCTGCTCAAATACACAGTAACTGATCAAAACCTCGATCACTTAATATTTAAAAATGACATCATCTCAAATAAAGCCATGTGGATATTTTTGGTATTTTAAATATCAAAATGAAAATATTTCATATGAATAATAACAAATCAGTTTCTTTCGGTATAAAACTTGTGAAACTTTAACAAAAACTGCAGGTATGTTAAAAACTTTAACACACAATTGCAGGTGTGTGTCTGGTGAATTTTAGGCTAAAGCTGATCTTGATTTGGTGAAGTTATTCACAGTCGGACGAGTATCCAGAAATTTTACTCAAGCAAGAGTAGTGATGCTTCATAGCAAAATTACTCAAGTAAAAAAGTAGACCACAGCAAAAATACTCCTAAATATACGCTTGTTGTCCGAAAAATTAGCCAAGTAAATACAACTAATTATTATTCAGCTCTGGATGTATTATCTATCATTTGGTTCATCACTCTTAACGTTAGATAATCATAACCTCACATGTTTGTATCTCCAAAAGCTGAGCCAAAGTACAAACAATGCACTCTTTTTTTGGTTCCATGGCAGTCGGTGTAGTTAATACAATCTTGTGCGTCACACTGCGGTTTGCTTCACTGACGCATTCACAAGCAGCGCCTTCCTCTCCCTGAAAGGGGCGTACGATGCTTTAGAGTCTGCGGATTTTGCCTCATTCTAACGTTTTTGCAGGTCCTCCCTCCATCTTTTCATCGGCCTTAACCAGATCCCCCCGTCGCTGCTGAAAAAATAAGCTTCCCCTTTTAGCGAGATCCATGCACACCATGGGGAAGCTGTGCTCGAGCTGACATGAGGTTTTATTTTCCCCAACAAGCTAGATTAGGTGAAAGTAACTTTGTTTTTTAGCTTTGCTTTGTCTGTGTTTTTCAGGGTTTCATCATTCCAGTCAGTAAATGCAGGTGGGCATGTCTGGGTATTTGGGTCACAGTAAATTGGTAGTAGTTTGCTTCTTCCACTTCACAATCGCTACTTTGTATTGGTCTATCTAATAAAATTACAATCAAATACGTGGAAGTTAGTTTTTGTAAACTAAAAAAATATGAGAAAGCTCAAATTATTAAGAATTATTTTGCAAGGAACTGCAGA
>NW_006800285.1:66199-95965 GCF_000485575.1 Poecilia formosa
AAGTCATGAAGCTGCGTGTGAGATATGTCCACTAAACTAACGTTTTCCACTTTCCTATGTGAATTTGCTTGCTGTCATCGCTACTTCTGACGACACCGTTCTGGGTGATGCACGTGAAACCAGGACAGTCAAGTGTTTGCTGCACGTTCATTTGAACTCACTCATCTGGTTAGACCAGTGCTGCTCTCAAGGAGAAGAAACAAAGAGTGAACACACATCACTACAACAGACATTAATGTCTGCACAGACTTTAAAATCCAACATGTTTGCAAGTGGATTTATGTCCGTTTCTTTTTAAAAAAAAAAATTTTTTTGCTTGCAAGACTGTTTACTAAATATGTTTGTTAAAGTAATTTTAACACTTGAGGTCTTAAAATATGAGAAGTTTGATCATCCTTAATGGAATTTTTTGTCTGCAAGACTGGTTGGAGATCAGAAATACAAACTTGCAAGCATTAAAGCACGACTCTTTTGGTGGCAGAAACTTTCTCTTATAAAATCACAATACTGCATTCTAAGATGAACACTTTATTTTTCTTTTCACATCAAGTCGGCAATTATACACAATAAGGAAGGTACAATACAAGCACAACAGAGAATCACAGACAAACGCATCTATTTTTTTTCCCTGGTTTAGACAAAACACTGAAAGTATGCAACAAAATAGAACTGAGCAGAACTCTTTTCAGCAAAATAGAAATGCATTCATTTTCGTTCACATTTTAAGCTCTGCTAGGATTTGCAAACAAAAAGGTTCAGTAAACCAGAATTTTCAACACTAAGACTTCTTAAAAATATAAAGTGCACGGTATGTTTTCTTCATATGTTGACATCAGCTGCACAGACAAAACAAAACACATTTACAGATAAAAACACTATTGCTTTTGACTGATTGATCAACAGATACAGATTTTTTTTTCCCCACCAGATGAACAACTGTTGAACTATTGAACTATTGAAAACTGTTGAAACATCAATAGTTTGGAGTACAAACTAAAACATGACATGTAAAGAATATTTTTTTTTCTTTTTTTTATAGTAAATGTTCTGACATTCGCGGTAGGTGCAGTCGAATTCAACAACATTCATGCCGTCTTTACGTCTATCTTTGTTTTCATCTGTTCATGTTTGTTTTAGGAGGAGTGTAGTGGAGCTGGGAGCAGAAGAGAACATTTGATTATCTTGTCAAACATTGTCACTTGGTTTGTTTTTCTATCATCCGCATCAATCCTCTGGTCTCGTTTGCACAGTTCTCTCTGCCTCCGTTCGTCCATCTCTACGAGAGGAGGCAGCTGTTGGTTTTGTTCATGGGGGCGCGCTTGTGGTTTTCCTTGGGGAACGTCAGCCGTCTCTTGCAGAGCACCGGACTCAGCTGCATGGGCAGGTTGGCCCGCTGCAGCAGCTCCACGAAGGCCTCCATCACGTTGACGTTGTCCTTGGCCGAGGACTCCAGGAAGATGTGGTTCCAGTCCACTTCCACCGTGGACAGCACGTCCTCGCTGGACACCCTGCGCTCCTTGTGTCGGTCTATCTTGTTGCCGATCACCACGATCGGCGTGTGCTTGCTCTCCTTGACCTCCAGGATCTCCTCTCGCAGTCTCTTGACCGCCTCAAGGGAGTCTGGATCGTCCACGGCGTAGACCAGAGCAAAGGCGTCGCTGTTCTGGATGGAGAGTTTGCGCATGGCGGGGAAGGAGTAGCTCCCACTGGTGTCCATAATGCTGATGGTGACTTTAATTCCTCCCACTTCGTACTCCTTCCTGTGGAGCTCCTCCACTGTGCGCCGGTGCTTCGGCTCAAAGGTGTCTTTGAGGAACCGCTGGATGAGGGCTGTCTTCCCCACTCCCCCTGCTCCTAGAAACACCAGACGCACTTCAGCCTTGTCTTTTGTCTCAAAAGACATGGCAATGTTTTTTCTCTTTTCTCTTGCAAAAGCTAAAAATTCCGTCCACTTTTTCTGCTGCAGCCAATGCGTGCCGGTGAAGACTTTTACATGTGCTGACAGAACTGAGAAGGATTGATAGTAGAAGCTTGCGTATGAATGCATGCCCTTCTGACTGCACGCTGTATTTATTAACACTCATCACCTGCCCACTGGGCTCCCAGCCAATCAGGATAAGGACGGAGTTTGAGTTTACACCAGCCAATCAGAAAACAATTCAAGAAAAGAGAGAAGATTTAAAAAAGAAACAAAACATTACCAGGGTGTTATTTGTGAATGCAGAACACATCTCTGAATGTTTCTATCGACATACACAATTTTCTTTTACTGCAAAAGAGACTTTCAAGTGCAATCAAAAGCAATTTCTTTTTTCTGTAGAAAAAAAAATCTATTTATATATTTTTTTATGTAAGTTTTTAAGACTTTGCCTTTGTAAAGTGTATTATTGCATGTATCATTCTGGGGAAGAAGAACAAATGACCTGCTAGTAGAAACTTCTCACAATACTGCAATAGTGATTCCTGTTTTTTCTTTTATTCTGTAGCTTGTGTTTCAGGTCTCTCAGCAAATGGTCGAATACGCTTTGGGTCTCAAACATGCCTTTGTGGCTCTTGCACCATCTCCATATTGTGGCTCTACACATCTGACCTTGACATGCAGGTCCTCTCTAAAGGTCAAGGGTCAGGCATTGAACCAGAACTTAAGAGTTTCAATTACTGAGGTTAGAAACCGTTTTGGCAAAGTGCTTCACCCAACCATAAGAAGATGATCTTTGTCAACAAACATCAGGACCACATAGTCTAGCCCCCCAGCAGGAATGGCTGTACCTGTGGTTTATGGCTCGTCCGAGTCCAGTGGAGGGGGCTGATGGACTGCATTCACAGAGTAAAGCCTCCACCTCTGGGTGTGCATCTATATTTCCCATCAGCATGATGGTGGAACATTCTCCAATATTTAAGACACCTGAATCAGCAACAGGGATCTCAGTCTTAATCCACGAAGGAAAACCAAACCTTTCCCTCTACTGTCTCTTCAGGTTGCCTCTGCAAACTTGACACAGCTTCACAGGCCCATCCTGGCTCAGGTTCTCCTTCTTCCCCTCCGTCCGGTCTGCAGAGGACTTGGCTGCAGTGGTCAGAAAACTTATGTAGACATGCAGGATTTAACCAGTAGTGGTCTGTGGAAAAGTGACCACCTACACAGAGACTTTAACAACACCACAGCTACCAGATCACAACAACACACGGAAAAGTCTTGTGTGCATTTTCCATGTAGCCCAAAGAGTTCAATTTTGAGGTCATCTTACACATGTTTGCTGTAGCAGTGGGTTTGATTCTCCCACCTGAGCTATGGATCCCTGCAGCTGCCTCCTTTCGTACTATGGGCCTTTTTTCTGCAGTATGTAACTTTTATAAAGAATATATTTTTCACACATCTGTTAAAACTGTCACCGTGTTGTGACACAATGTTATGAGACAGGTAATCTGTGAAAAAAATGGATCCACCTCCTTCCTGAGCTACTATTGCTTTCTGAAGAAATCCAAGGCTTCCGGCCAAAAACAACCAACCAGAGTGAGGAGGAGGGTCTTAGCGCTGTCAATCAATGTTGCCAATTATGCTAATGCCGGGGAAAAATCTTGTCCTTACAGGAAAATCATTTATCCGTCGACAAAGGTGGCTAGCCTGAACATTTACGACATTCACTGCTAGCATAGCAGAGAGCAGGTGGGGCAGGGGGAGGAGCAGAGCCACACAAGATTGTGATTGACAGCGCTAAGACCCGCCTCCTGGCTTTGATTGGTTGTTTCTAGTTAGGACTAGAGGGAGACGGCAGAGGAGCTCAATATTTATCTGTCTCCTACCATACTGTCATAATGACAAAAACGTAAAAAAAAATACTTTAGTTTTATTTTACAAAAATTACATACGGCAGCTCTAATTAGTATTCTGATGGATTCCAAATTTAAAGTGGAAGCTGCATCTGTTCACGTCGCGTTCTTAAAAATCCTCTTGGCAGCTAAGTGAGAAGTTGTTCTTTTGCAGCAGCTGTTTCTGCTCCTTGATGCAGGAGGCAGCTGCTGATCCCTCCGTCGTATTAATCTGTGATGGCTGGCTGTGATAAAAGGGGAGGACAATTTGCACTATGAACATGCTGTCTTTCTACCTGATTGAGCCGCTCCAATCTCTGAATCTGGCAATCCGTTGAAAAGAAAAGAAAAAAATTAATAAATAAAAAATGCTCTCTGCTAATTTGAACAAATGTAAGTTTTTTTTTTTTTTTTTAAAGCATTGTTTGATTAATGACTTTATTCAAAAGTTGTAAAGTTTATAAAAACTGCAATGGATTCCTGAGAAAGCTGTGTGTGTTTGGTGCGCAGACTGGTTCTGCCCAGCCCATAAAGTCAAGTCAAGCCGTCACGCTTCGTGGAATTCGATAGTTTGCAGAGGACAGAATGTCAGTTTTAATAACGAGATGCCTCTGATAGCTTTCAACTTCAAATAGGAGCTCTCTTGCCAAAGCAAATATTTCTAAGGTAAAGCTAACATGCGGGTGAAAGTCACGTTACCTTTGCAGCACAAAAAAAACCCCAAACAAACATACAGTAGATGTACTATTTCGTGATTCAGTTCATTGCCCTGCACATCCTATTGATCAATTTTGATGCTTTCTTGTTCTTTAGGTGTCCAAAAAGTTTTTTGTCACTTCTTAATTTTAGAGAGTTAAAGAAATAGAACCATTACAATCCCTGAAGCAGCTGCACAAACTTCTGTTTTTTGCAAATTCTGTCTATCTTGCCAAGAAACAGCTTGACGCATAAATAATAACCTAGGCAAGAATGTGATCTAACTGCATGTTTTCATAAGAGTCGCTGCCTGCAGAGACTGAAGCAGAGTCCTTTTAGTGAAGAGGAAATATCTTCCAAACCTACTCCGCAATAGAAATCTGGTTAGATTTTGGTCATAAGTCATAAAACCTTACCGACTTTTCCTCCTATAGGCAGCTTTTGAACACACAGAGACACAATTTATTTGTGTGTGTGTGTGTGTGTGTGTGTGTGTGTGTGTGTGTATTTGAACACGACACAACTCAACTGACACCCGCCTCCTGAACTCCTACCAATTCCCTTAATCCACCCTCTTTATTCGGCGGCTTTGCGGTTTTGAACGGAGCAGCTGAAATGTGTGTCGTGCTTTTTGAAGTCCTCTCCTCTAAGTTTGGCTGCAGGTCCTCTGACACCGCTGTTCGGTTCTGGAACATAATGTTCTGGGTAGCGACAGATGAGGTGGTGCAGAGGGAAGAGACAGCATGTTCAGTGACAATTGATCTCATTACAGCTCAATGCAGAACATGTCTCTCTTCCTCTCTCTGCATTTTAGGAAGAATTAGGTGGAAGAAAAAATTAAAGGAGATATTATTTAAATTACAGTTGAAGCAGAGGTCATTTCCTTAAGTTTAAAATATTTTGGCATGCATCCAGGAGCTTTCTTTTTTACGCCAATGCAATTGTTTCTTTCAGTGGATCAGGTTCAGGGGCTTTGTTTAAAATTGACTTTAGTTTTTTGATTTTGTCACTTTAATATTCACTTATTATTTATGCTGAGTTAAAGTTAGTTTTGCTTTAGCTAATTTTGTATTTTATGTTCCTTTGTTATGTTGTGGCTCCCTCGTGTGGTAGATTTAGGTTACTCCACCCCTATTTAAGCTTTACTTCTTACAGGTCAGTTTTATTTGTGTGTCCAGTTGACATCAGTTGAGTTGGGCCCAAATCTGCTATTTGACTTATTTTTCATTGAAACTTTATGTTTTGTTAAGTATATTTTTGGAATTATTAAACTGAAACTTTTTTAAAAATTTTAATTTGTCCCTTGCAAATAAATATATATATAAAAAAATAAATAAATGGGTGTACGAAAAAAAATTGTTTAGTACGTCAATAATTAGTTTCATGATGATAACAGTCACACCAATGATCCACGGATAGACTAAATTAATTTAATGTCTTTTTTTAAACATATACTCACCCTGACATG
This sequence comes from Poecilia formosa, assembly GCF_000485575.1. Lineage (NCBI taxonomy): Eukaryota > Metazoa > Chordata > Actinopteri > Cyprinodontiformes > Poeciliidae > Poecilia > Poecilia formosa. Next base: position 72,174 of record NW_006800285.1, read on the forward strand.
CTGAATCAGGGGTCCCCAAACTACGGCCCGCGGGCCGGATCCGGCCCGCCTCCACATTTGGTCCGGCCCCCTTAACAATACCAGAGAGCATTCAGATTTTTTTTTCATTTATTGTATTTTCCGGTTTATATGTGGATTTTTCTTCAACCACCAGGGGGCTCTTTAGCAGGAAGTGTGTCCTGTAAATTGTGGGGGACATTGCTGCCATCTGTTGGACTTTTAGGGAACTGCTTGACTTTTATGTTATTTAATCAGTACGGTTGCTAGCAGTAGAGCTGATGAACACACGTGTGTGTTATGAACGCCGCATTCCAGGTCGAGTTCTTCGAAACAATGCCTGTAAGTAGCAGCTTATAGCCTACTTCCCCCGCCCCCCGTCAACAATCTCTGGCCCCCCACCAGAGAAGGGAAAAGTTATTTGGCCCTCACAGGAACAAGTTTGGGGACCACTGTGCTGAATGCTTGAAGTGGCTCCAACAGCAAGACAGGCACAAACTTTTTTTTTTTCCCCAGTTGTTTATCTGAATGTTTGCTAATGAACAAACTGGTCAAGTATCAAGTACTCATCAGAAGAAGATGAAGGAAGATTTGCAGTTTCAAACTCCCAACAAGCTGTTTTTTTTTTCTCTTGCCTGTGATTCAAACGCTGTGAATTTGCTGAAAAACACACAGAGGAAGCAGATAACTGAATTTCAATGAATTGTAGCTCTGCAGGGCATAAATGCAATTATATTTAAACACTTCTTATGTTTTCCCTGTTAGGATGAGTTCCTCTACAAATTGATTTTGATAATGCATACTCTATGGCTACTGCAATTTTCTCGCTGTGTATGTTTACACAACACACAACTCAGAGGTTTAAGTTAGTTTTTTGTGCAAGATAGTTTGAAGAATAACTTGGTCAGTCTTCCGATTTCCTATTCCGCTTTGGGAGAAAGCATAGATCAGTCACAAGCAGTGAGTAAATTTCTCAGGCACATTACCCCTAAAGACTGATCTAGTGTAGATTTACTTATGGCAATCTGTAGTTTTTTTTTTTTCTTGCACATTACCTTGTAAAGCTATAAAAGGAAATGTATTTAGTTTTGTTAATGTGTTTCAGGTCTTACATTTTGTTTTTGTTGTTTTCTTTTTCATTTCCTGCACTGCAAACATTTTTTTTTCTTTTTTTCTTTTTTTTTTTTAGAGATCATATAATTTCACAACAAAATCTTAACACTGGGTGACATTTGCGTTCCTGTTTCTGTGATGCAGCGTGGAGCCGCTGATCCCACGGCGGTGTTAGAATGTGATGCCTGGCTGCCACAGCGAGAACAAGACGTACTCGGCGCGCGCTGCCTTGCGTCTGAAAAGTTGACACGCAGCGTTTGGATTTTGGAGCTCTTTCTGTTCAAGATGGATTCTTTTTGCTGCGTCGATGTGTGGTGACCCATTTGCTTGGCACATTTAGTGCTAATAACAACAACCAGCTACCTGAGAATCACGTGTGTTTGCTCAGCAGAACGTGTTGCTATATTTGCCAACTGCAGGGCTTTTACCTACTGGTCCCGTTTTATCACGTTTAAAAAGTTTTATTCAGGTTAAAGATACGCCCTGCTTGACACCCTCATCCCCGAAACAGCGCTTTACTCGTTTATGACGTATATTTTCTAATAAGTGAAAGTGATAAATATGAATTCATTCCGAAGCATAATTGCCAAATGGCACACTGAAAGGTTTTTATGTCATTCTAATGAATTTAGAGCGTACACTCACGTTCAGTGTCAGTTTTAATTATCGAGACAGAGTTTAGTGGACTTGGAACTTCGATTTTCCGGCTGCAAATAATTGAAATTAAATTAAATCCTGAGGCTTGGAAGCAAGACCAAAAATAACTCTGAGCCATGTGCGTAAATTAAAGTTCACAAGTCTGTCAATTGCACGAATAGCCTTGTAATGTTACTTTTCTTTGCAACCGAGTTGGAAATGTTATGCTTTAGAACTGGGAATACTGTCGACTTGACAGTTGTCCAGCAGTCAATCACTGGCAGTAAAGAAGATAGATAAGTCACAAAATATTATTACTGAAGAAGGTTTATATAATGAAGCTTATGCAAAGGTTAGTGGATGGTACAGTGTACATTTTAGGACAGGTCTCAGGAAAACATCATCACACATTAGAACTGAGAGCCTGAGAGGTCAGACCACAGATAAAAAAAAACTAAAAACATCAGGCCTCTGGCTAAATGGCATCAGAATAAAAAATATCCTAAGAAAACAGGCTTCAGACGAGAAGATCTCAAAAAGAACGGCGTCAGACTGTTTTTTTCTGACGCTTTTGCCGGTTTTGTTAAGATTTTTTTTATGCTGATGCTGTTTAGTCAGAGATCTGATGGTTTTTTTGTTTATGATCTGACATCTCAGGCTGTTTGTTTTAACGTGATGACGTTTTCCTGATACCAGAGGTGACAACCTAAAATGTACTCTGTTGTATCATCTCAATTTATTGTTGAATGATCAGAATTTCAAGTTTTACATTCAAATATATATATATATATATATATTGATTTGGTCGAAGGTTTTAGTTTATGTGGTTTGTCTCTAAATGGAGGCATGTTGTAGTTAGTTCTGCCTTTAAGAACAAAATGCTGCCAGACTCTTTAAAAATAGAACAAATATATCAGCCATGGTAGATTCCTCGGTTATATATCTATTCACTGACATAAAACTAATTATTACAGCATAAAATGTTCTAAATAAAATGGTGGACCATTATTTCAGCCAGAACTGAGTGATCTGAGTGTCTCAGTGAACCAGAATAGCCTGAAGCTCCAGAATTGCTGTTTTGTTTCAGCATCGAGGCAACATATATACGAAGGTATCAAGGCCAGTAACCATGCAAGAGCTGCTATCAGCACTAGTTGAGTCGCTCAGTATGTGTGTGTGTGTGTGTGTGTGTGTGTTTAATAAACAGACCATCTCAAAGGCAATTGCACATAGCTTTAAGAGCAGAGACGAAGGTCAGTCACAGCTTGCTAAGCGACGCTTCAATCAGGACCCAAGAGGCCTCTTAGAAAACCCAAAGTTTTAATTGCCTCAGTTCACACAGTCGGGAATTTCATTTCATAACAATGAGCTGCAAGCACAAATACCTTTGAGCTTGGCTCATAGGAAAGAGAAAATGAACGTCTCTGAATTATATAGTCGTCATCATTTCTTGCTGCAGCGTTTGACTTTGCTCCGGTTCTGTTTTGTTAAGCGGATTTAATGAAAGTGGATTTTTGGCTGTCTTATCACACTTTTTTATACTTATTATGGTTTTGGAAATGTTGTGCACAATATTTCTGTTAACAAAAAGGAGTGGGCATGAAGACTCACACGGTGAGGTTGTTATAATAAATTATTGTCTATTGATACAGGTAGCCAGAGCCAAACAAAAAAAAAGAGAGAATAATAACCAGCTTAGTGACAAGCTCTATTATTTTAGTCAACTGAAGACAAGTTCAAATAAATGGCTTGATTTTATTTGGAGCTGAGAAACTCAGTGAAACACCAGTTGCATAGTTTTGTTTCTCTGTCTTTTTGCAAATTATGCACATTTCCTTCACTGTGGACAGAATTACGTAACATGGATTTGAAGATATTTTATAAAGCACGGTGCCTCCTCGTTCGAAGTGACCTCAGTTGCCCACTCATTAACAGTATAGACTCCAAGCTATCTTTGTGTTCAAGGCTGGAAAAACAAGCACCTTTGAAAATGGTGAGAAATCGTTGCATAAAAATCTAAAAGAACGTGTTTAGATGTCCCAGAGCGAATCCTACCCAACAAGACAAACATCCTCTGATCTGTTGTTTGTTGGGCCCCAGAAATACATTGTGCCTCACGCGGTCCTCAAAGCTTTTTTTTTTTTTTTTAAACTCTCAAGGTTCACTTAAGGCACCATGCAACCTTGGTGAACTTTGGATCAGTGCCGTTGCAACGAAAGGAATGCTGCTGATCCTTTTCTTGCCAATATTAAACATATATTGTTTCTTGTGTTTCCTGCACAAATAACAGAAATATTACCGTTGTCCGTGCATTGAATGGCTGGCTGCTGCCTGCTGTTAACACTGCAGCGCTTACGTTGGACTTCTGAGCCTGTTCACACACAGCAATCAGTCACCAGGGCAGAAATGTTCAAACCTTCGAGTGCGGCGAGCCTCTTTACGGAGGCGTCCCGGCTGGAGGCACATGATGTGAGGCTTTGTTTAACAGTGCAATGCAGTGAGATAATGGACAGTAACACGGTCAGTTACTAGTGGACCAATTCACCTGGAATCAACACAGGAATGAACCACAGAGGACTGTGAACATCTGGCTTTTACTGTAGTTGACTCTAAGGGGGAACACGGTGCTTTTTAAATTGATTTAAAAGTGTGGTATAAGTTTAATTTTAAGTATTTAAAATTTGTTGACCCGTTTATTAAGGAAGCTGCTTTTCCACCCACAACTGGCTGCTGGCCTGGGCAGAAAGATTTCAGAAATTGTCTGCAATCACACTTAGTTTTCCCTGAACAGCTCTAGATATAATATCATTAACTTTTTTATTTATTTTTTTTTTTCTAGAAGTAGCTTGTGACCGTTCAGTAGCTCGCCCACAGTCGCCATTCGTTTTGGCGTCTCCACTTTGACAAAAATCGATTTAGCGCCAACTGCTGGTCGATGCGCAGTCAAGGTAAAAGCAGAATTCAGTCATTTTCCAAAACTTTAAAATGGAATTTCATAATCTAACCACAGCAAATCAAATACCGTGATACACTCATAGCGAAAGTCACAAATGGTTTCAATCAATGCAGACATTATCGGTCTTGTAATTGGACCAATTACAAGGGGGAGAAGCGTTAAAATAATTTGTGGTTTTATGAGGAGATAGTTTATATCAGAAGTGAAAGAATGACTTTAGGTTTCACTAAAAGCTAAGCTTGTTATCCAAACCAAAAGAAAATGGAAGGAATGTCATTTATTTCAGCCTTTTTATAATGGTTTGTGTCAGAGTCGTTGCAGGACTCCTGGACTACACGCACAGTGGGTTACGATGTCCGACTAGAAACGGTTTTCGTTTTCATTGCTGCTGCTGCCTCCCACATGCTGCTTCTTGCAGACCTGGGTAAGTGATGAGAGCTCAACCCAGTTTGACACCAATTGTTATATAAAAATAATTGCAGGAGGTGCATAAGTGTATGTTTTTATTGTTATTTTTTAACTTTATGGTTTAACGTGTGTATGCGTCTTTGTTTACAATCTGAAAATGCATTTTCCGTACAAATGTGGCACCGTCTAAAGGGGGAACAAACAAGTTTTCCGACATCACAAGACACACTGCCACAAACTATAGTTAAAACAAAGAAATAATTGGACAAGTTCTGCTTACTTTTGGGGGCATATAGCTTCACTACTCTATAACGACATCTCTTACAAATGCTTGCTAAACTATTTTAGACTCTCCACTGCAAAAACGCTCAACAATCATCACAAAAAACATGAAAAATGCACCTAAAGAGATTTTAAAGAGTTTCCAGGTTTCTGAATTTTCATGAAGAACATTAAATGTTTTTTTTTTGTTTGTTTGTTTGCTTTTTTTTGGTTATAATTTATTCATCAGTAAACACGTCTCTTTTCCTCAGGTTTTTGTGGATTTTCCCCATCGACCTATGACCCCTGCTCTGAGAGTGAGCTAACAATCTGTTTGCTGAAAACAATGCAAATGAATAAAGTTCCACGGTTCATAAGGGATGAGAACAGCATTTTTAATTGCATGAAATTGTCCACAGTTTTGTTTAATTTTTCCTTGGACTTTGCACAGACGGATTATTATTATTATTATTATTATTGTTATTACCACAGCAACTGATCCCCAGCTGAATATTACGGAGACTTGAGCCTGACCTTTATTTGAGAAAGGTCTGGATTGCCTCTTGAATGGGAGTGTTTTTCACTGCCAGAGCCTGTCTAATTTCTGGTCTTCACAATGACTCATTTACACTAAGAAATGAGAATTTGAATTTAGACCAAATGGGAGACAAAGAACGTTTTAAACCTGAGGAAAAACACAACTTTTTAGTGTAAATGACATGATCCAGCTGCTGTTCAGTAATAAAGATTTACTTTATTACTACCACTTCTGAGTTAAGATAACAAAAAAAAACTTAACTATCAATTGACATGACCTCATATGCTTTTATGTGGATTCAAATACTTTTTTCTTGTGACTGAGAGATACCCATGTCTTTGAGTACACATTACTCGCAGGAACAAGGTCATGTCTTTGCATGATTGGTTGACCCGCCTAACTGTAGGATAAACAAAACTTCAACCCATGAGAAACAAGTCCCAATACGTTCTTTACTTTGCAGACAAAGAACGTTTTATTTCTTTTAATCTGACAAAACAGTGATCCCCAGAGACAGAAAGACTCATTTAGACAGAGGTTTTACTGTGACAGAATTTATTCAAAGAACATCATCATTTCAAAAAAGTATGTTTTGGACATTGCTTTTTTTTTATTTTTTATAAGTAGTTAAGATCAACTTATGAAAATCAGATTTTTCTTTTTTCTTTCAATTTACTTTGAACGGATGAGGTGAAACCTCTTGCATTAACAAAGAGAGGGGAGTAAATACTTTCTCACAGCAATGTACGGTGTTTGGAATTGTTGTTTTTTTTTCCACACATGGTAAGCATATATAAAATACCACCCTAAGAAACTGAAAACTAAAAGTAATAATTCTCGCACCTTGTTTATAGTACAGAACAATAACGCAGGAGCGCCACCCAGTGGAAAGCCATGTTACAAATAAAAGTCTGTGTTGTAAGATAAAGTTTGAAGTGTATCTACTATTTGAGCCAGTCATAAATACATCATTCTTCCTTTTTACGTGAGATTTCTACTTTGCTTCCAGAAAACAAATTAATAAATCAAATAAGAAGCTGTTTGCCCCCCGCTATTCACACCTGAACATACAAATTAACAAAAATCCCAAACAAAATGCACTCACACAACCATTACCATACCTGCATAAATCCATTCCAGGCGTTAGGAACGGCTCATCTCAATTAGTAGCTATTTTATTTTTATTTACTTTTTTATCTCAATCAATAGTCAAAGAGCCTGCATTTTTACATGATAATAATCTTCATCAAGATCCCCATCATAATACAGATCCACTGGAGTTGTTGGGTTGTGCTCCCTGATGAAACCATGCGACTGGAGATGTACTTGTTGAGAGAAGGCATCCACAGTGAGCAGTTATAAGGCTGTCTCTGGCTCCCTCTCTCTGTGGGAGCTGTACTCTGGACAGTGAAATATCCTTTGTCGTCCACGTTTTGTTTCGTTTCGGTGCCATCTGTAAGGTTTACGTCTCCCTGGAACCAGTGGATGTCAGCAATGGGGAAAACTCCTTCAAAGGAGCATTGGTCAGAGGGTGTATCCTTGCCAGGCTTTCCAAAGCAGTCTGTGAAGAGAAACGACTTTCAGAAAGATCAAAATACTACAGCAAAAATAAATGGTTATAAACCGACTAACCTCCAACTTTCAGATGGCTCTGCCCATTCGCGATTCCACCTCCTGAGTGTAGTTTGCAGTGGTAGTTTCCGTCATCGGACGGGATGATGTTGAGGATGGTCAGAGACAGAGTGAGTTGAGATGTTGTGTTTGTGAAGTTGCATTTAATCTTGTCGGTAGATGTATTGTTCATGTACTGGCACAGTGTTTTATTTTTGTGCTGCCAGTCAAATTTGAAGATCTTTGAATCCTTGAGTTTTGCTTCGCTGGCATTGCAATTCAGGGTCACATTTTCACCACAGGTCTTAAACACCTTTGGTTCGGTGTCCAGATGCTTATACTGACTCACTGTTTAAAGACAGAAAATCCAGGTTAGAAAGCATGTCTGAAAATCTAGGGACCACAGCAAGCCCAGAAGAACTAAAATCTGCCGACATGTGAGAGCGACTTATGCCTATTTCAACAGTGCAAACAACAAATATACTTTAATATGCATTGACGCAACTGAAACAGTTTAAGCAGGATATAATGTCTAAGATAATGTCATCCTTTTCTCAAATCTTTGCCGTACAGCCAATCAGTGCCAATGAAGATAAAATTGTCTACTGTGCAAAACTTGCTTGCCAACATGTCAATTAGCATTGCTCTTCCAATAATTACTATTAGCATTCAGTCCAAAAGTTTGCTATTATTTATTTATTTTTATATTTATTTATTTACGATTTGTTTTATTTAGAACAGGGACAATACACAGTATACAAAAATGCAATAACCACAAGAGGAAACTTGCACTGGATCAAGATAGAGATTTAATTGCTAATTTCCACCTGTAGTCTCCAACTCCCAACACTTATTCACACATGGTCTTTGGATTACCCTACAACTCACTTTTATCTGTTTCACATGAGTAACAGTGAAGCAACAGGTGCTTAAATCTTTGGCTTTTTTTTTTTGTTTTTTAAGAATTTTCTTGGCTCTGGTGGCTTTTATTTGACAGTGAGTATAGACAGGAAAATGAGTTGTGAGAGAGGGGGAAGAAATTTGGGACTAAAATCTGTGACGGCCCCATAGAGGGCTGAGGCCTTTGTACGTGGGTTGCGTGCTCTGCTCCCGTGTCACCACAGCGCCCTAAATCTTTGACATTTTTCCACTTTGCAGTTATCTCAAGAAAAGATCTGATAAGTCAGTGGAGTTTCCAGTCAAAATATCTTTTTTTTTTTAAGAAAACTCCAGAAAGCAACACTTCAAAATAAGTTAAAGTTATCTTTGTAAGTTTAACAACAACATAAAAGTTGCTCTTAGGGAGACAGTCTATCATTGTGTCAATGTCCTGGACCCTGTCAATGTGGAAGACAGTAAACACTCTGTGGTACGTCTTCGTTGATGACTGTGACATGCTTCAGGGCATCAACAATTAACATCCTTCAGTTAGTGAAAAGAAGAAAAAAAAAATTGTTTCATTTGTCACCGGCCAGTTAGACACTTCTTGTTTTCCCAAGCATTTTCCTGTTTGTTCAAAACCATCCACAATGAAAACTTATGATCCTGTCAGTCCAAAGTGACGTAATGACGACTTGTCAGAACGTATCCTAATTGACGGAGTCAGTTTAACTCATGAATCCACAGACACATTTGTCCTAAAGACAGGAAAAGTGCTGGCAGATGTTTTGAATGGGTGTGTAAACAGGTTCTGAGGGTAAACTACAGAAAACACAATCACCACATACAAGTAAATGACATGTAGGTGTTACTGTGATTTGCCTCCAAGCAGTCTTTTGTAGAAAGACTCAAAATGCAAATTGTAAAACCTACAGTAAAAAGCCCAGGCTAAACGATTTAATACATTGAACATGCATGATTTATTTATTTATTTTCTGTTTTGAGATGTCCAATCACAAAAATCACAAGTTGCATATATTTTCCACGTGTAACGTAGTTGATCATACTCATGAGAAGTGAACATGCAATTTCCGCATGCTTTTATTAAAAAGGAATAAATAAATAAATAAATAAATAAATAAATAAATAAATAAATAAATAAATAAATAAATCTACTCACCAGAAATGCTGACCGCTAAGGTGAACCAGAAAATAGAAACCCAGACAACACCAAGACGAGTCCATGGACATGGAGCACAGGAGGGTCTCATTGCCTTCAGTCGAATGCAAATCAGCATTTATCACGTTAAAAGGAGCAACAACGACTGAATCTGAAACAGAACAAAGTTGTGGCTCTCTTCACAATTCAGCAGTTTTTTCGCTATGAGTAACTCAGCCTCACTAAAGGTACCAGAACTCGAGAGGAAGGGCTAAACTGAGCCCAGCATCAGCCGCTTTGCAGACCTAAAAGAAACTTTTAGTCTGCGTGGAGTACTATCGGGTTTTTGACTGAACATGAGCAGGCATGCCCTGGAATGGATGAGCGCAGGCAAAAACAATGAGACAGAGGGTTTCTTTCAGCTGAATGAAACACTAGAACTTCACTAAATGTTTCTGCTGAGATCCATGGATCATCTAGCAACTAGTTCTTTATGATTATCATTTTCTAACATAAATACACAATAGTCAATGAAATATTTTTTGTAGTTCTACTCTACAGTTCTTTCTTTGCAACAAATTGTTGTGTTTAAAATAAAATAGGGTTGGTGTTACTTGCTACATTATATCATGTGTCTAATGTGAACTGAAGCCAAGTTAAAAACATTTTTTTTAAAAATGTGAATATCAACTTGCTCTTCAATCAAACGTAGATTTTTTTTTCTTTATATTGCAAAAGTATTTCCATCCCTTGAGCTATTTTATGTTTTGTCGTGTGAAAACCTCTGAATTCAATAAATTGTATTGGGATTTGGGAATGTTTCACCACTGGTTCACTGCTACATAATCTGGGAAGCCGGATAACTGACATGGAAACCAAATGTGAAGAATCCAGAGCTGCCAGGCAAGACATGACAGAGGAATCTTGATGGAGCTTAACGACCATCACGGAGGAAAACCTGCGTATGACTCAAAACTGAGGGGAAGTTTCCCCTTCAGCAGAACGATACCAAAACATATCTAAATTCGTTTGACGATCCCAGCAAAACCTTAAATGTAGATGCTCTCCATCCAGTCTGTATTTAAGCTATTTTGTGACGAAGCATTGCAAGCATAGCTGATGAAGGCACACCTGAAAAACTGTCCCCTGTAATTTGACGAGTTAAAACGTGTAAAATGTACCACTCGATGTAACTTTTTGTGGCACCGTGGTTAATATTTTGATTTAAAAAAAAAAACAACTCTAAATGTTTGATTACGAATACAAAATAGTTTCCAACCAAAATCCCCCAAAATTGTTGCGTTGTATGATTTATATTTTTATAGTCATTTTTATTGTCCTTAATAAATATGTTTTTTTTTATTAGTCTATTCTCTCTTGATTTCTTAAAACCCACAAAAATGACCGATGTAGCGTAACTGTTTGAGATTAGTTGGACATTTTTCACAAAACCTCGACAGGTTTGACTCACATTTACTCATAAGGACGTTATTGTCGTTTGCCAACTTGTTTTTGTAGATCATCAAGTTGTACTGTGAAATCTTTTGTACGTTTTATAAGCTGTCACAGCGTGGCCCGGCATGTCGCTGCAATGAGACAGTAGAAAGTACCGCAGGCTGCAAGTAAGCCAGAACAAAAATACAAAACCAATATTAACACTAAAACATCTGAGTCTGAACAGATTTGCACATTGTTCTGGAAACACATATTTATACAAATTATATTAAAACACAACTCTGTGCTATTTATAAAAAGATATACTGAAAATAGGATATAAAGTTACTGACAGAATTAAATAAATAGAATGTAATGATGCTGTCATTTCAAGCTCCAATGTTTGAAATAACGGATTCAGACGTTTTGCAGAATGAAGTAATACTATTCTATTTTATTGCTATTTTATATTATTTGTAAAACCAAAAGTGAATTTCACATTGTTCGCATGTTCAAATATGAAAACACCAAGAGAAGAGAAGAGGAGACGAAAGAAAGTAAAGAACGGAAAAGAAGAGAGAGAAGGATGAAGGAAAATCATTCTCCAATTCCAGGTTTGCCTCTTCGTCATCTTTCTGCCTTTTCTCTCAGTTGTTTCTCTCCCACACTGTCTGCCTGTCACTCTATTTCAAAGTCTGTGTTGGCATTGTTGCTGCATTTGGCGCTGGAAAATTTTTGCCACTTTATGCATTAATTCACCCTGCAATTTCTGTCCAACTTGTGTTTCCTTATACTTTCTGAGACTTAAACTTTTATTTTTTTCTGCAATTTGTTTTCCACATCAAAACCACAAACTTCAAAGTCTGTCACACTAAGTTAGTAGCAGTGTGACAGACAGACTAACAGAAAGCAGCACTTAATTTTGAAGTGGAAGAAAAAGGAAAGAGATACATCCCCAAAAATGACATTACCATGAAAAGGTTTGTCATTCAGTTCAGAATGTGAAACTCATATATTCTATTTATGCCTTTTACATAAGCCGAAGCATGTCAACCCTTTGTTTCTTGTAATTTTGACGATTATTGCAGAAAATAAAAATCCAAAACTGAGTATCTCAGTTTAGGAAACTTATGAAACAGGAAACTTTACATAGAAATGTCAGGCGTCTTTCTTTTCCCTCAATACTTGGACTTCCTTCTGCATGAATTTCTGCATCAGTGCAGCCTTGGCATGGAGTTGGGTCTGCTGGGATGTGATGGAAGCCCAGGTTGCTTTGATAGCACTCTTCGGCTCTTTTGTATTTGAGCCCAAAAGCAATGGATTTGTCAGCCAGAAATCTCTATAACTTTCTGCAGAAAATCTCCCCATCCATGATCTGGTTTCGTGGTGAGATCAATCATTTAATGTTTAATGCATTCTGAGTCCCTAATGAAAACGATTTAACTTCAGTTGTGTAGAATGCCCCTGTAGAAATAAACATGCCTCATCCTGCAGAAATAAAAAAAAAAAACACTCAATTAAAATGTCAGCCTTTCACAAAAACTTTGACACGATCTGCCAGATGTTCAAAGACTCTGCAGGAACAGATAGATAAACATGCTGAAACAGGCAAAAAGCAGCTGCAGCAGCCCTCCATACACTGCTAAAAAAAACACTTCCCTTTTCCTGAGTTTTCATCACTGATTGGAGTGTGGAAGAAGAAGAGGACCAAATAAAGAATTTAATGAAGCACTGGGCTGGAACATTTTACTTGTCCACGAGTCCGACACATAAAAACAAGCAGCTTAAGTTACCTTGGAGAAAACTCGGAGGAATGAAAAACACTCAAAGTAACAGTTACTGGAAGAACGGGAAGACAGCAGGAAGGTTAGGCAAAACAATCAAGTTCAGGTTAGTCATCAGCTGGGAGTGAAAAAATAACAATAGACCCAGCCGGGGATGATAAAGACGGATCACAGAACAAAGAAAACAACAAAGCGGATGATGTGCACTTAAGTACATCACATACTGTGTGAAGTGCACACTGGGGACACCTAGTGGATATAAGAGGAAGAGCACATGTGAACGTGAACACTTTACAAACCAGGATTTTAAGAAGCATTTAAAAGCTAATAGGTGTCCAATGATGCTTAGAGTTTAATCAAAACATTTACATGTTGATGTCCAAGAATGTACAATGTCTGAATTAGGAAACTGTCTCTCTGAGGGAGTTAACACCAAAAATCCAGCTGATTTTGTAGCTTTCATCTCTCAGCATAGTCAATATAAACAATCGTGACCCGACAAATGTCACTTTTTTAATGTGTGCAATTAGGTGGCATAGTGCTGCAATAAAGCAGCTGCTCATTTAAAACACAGGGGCAAAAGTAAAGGTAATAAGACTGCACGGTGATTGAATATTTCACCAGAAGACAAAGACAGCTGACAGTGTTGAGAATAAACTTAGAAATGGGGATTTTCACAAAGTCGGTCATTCAAGGTGAACACATAAAAATAAGTCTGTTCATGATGAACATAAAGGCTTCATGGTTGAAAGAGTTTAGTCATTGTAAAAAGATTGTCAAATAGATCACAGCTCCATAAAAAGCCAAGATTTTCAAGAAGTGGCTTCTTGAAGTCTTTTTTTAGCTAATGAAAAAAAGATTTAAAAAAAGTATTTTCTTTCTTTATTCATTTTTTTCATTAGCTAACTACTTGATGTGAGAGTTTGCGGGGAGAGAGCCACTCATCAAATATCTCTGCGTCTTACTCAGTCTTCCAGCCACGACAGATGGAACAAACAAAGGCCTCAGCCTGCAGGTAGACAATATAATAAGAACATTCTGATACAATAACCCAGTTCTTTGAGATTTTCACTGAGAATCTGCACAGTTTGATGTATGGACGTTTTGTTGTTTTTTTTCACTGCATGCTTTCAGAACCATTAACAAAGGGAATCTGCAAAACCTTGACAGCTGACACGCTTGCGATTCACTGGCTTGAACAGGATATGTACATATTTTAAACACCGAGCCAAACTCAAGACTCTCCTCTGGGCTACGAAAGTTTGACAGGCTGTTCTAACTTGCAGCTGCCGCACAATAATAAAAAAAAAAAAACAAAACAAAAAAAAACTTGCTCCTAACCGAACCTCTGTTAAGAAAGCCAACTCATCTGAGTGATTGAGAGTCTTTTTGTGTTTGGTCATACGGGGTTTTGTATTATTGCTTTTCAATTGTTGCGGCACGAGGAGAACTCTTGGACCTCCGTTTTCATAAATTAAAATCTGAGAAGCCTGCCATTCATTTTTATCCAGCCCCCTGATGAATTTCAAAGAGCTTCCAGTTCAACGTATTACTTTCAGAACAGCGGTGGGCGATTCAATCTCAGTATAAAAGCAACTGTTGTGCAAAGGCCTAGTGGGTCTGGTAGAGAACTTGCAGCGTCATAAAGACCAATGAACGCCACAGACAGATCAGGGAGAAAGTTGTAGAGAGGTTTGGAGCTGTGTTTGGTTATGAATCAATATTTCACAATTTTTTTATTTATTTTTTTGCTCTCCTTTGGTTTGTTTTGGGATGTGGAAAATAGATAAAATATCTAACATTTTTCTTCTTTCATACTCCTACACGCTCTTTCTTGTTTTGGTCTATAAACAAATGCTTTTTGTTTATAGACTTTTTGTTTGTTTGACTTGAAAATGTTACAAGACACTCTACGCTTTCTGTGATTTGTATGTTTTTCAGTCATGAAAATAGACGCAGAAGCCTGGTAAGTGATTTCTGTGCGATGACAAATAATGGCCCGAGTAGAGAAAGGCACACAGCCACAAAAAGAGGCGGAATCAAAAGTGAATCTACAAAACATCATTCTGCAGTGGGTGTCCTTGGTTCCACAGCCGTCAGACGTTTATATTATTTTTCTCTTTTATTTAAAAGGTTCAAAATTCTCTCCTCAGACTTGTGTTCAATAAACCAATTTCGACTGATGTCTCTGATAACAGTCAAGGAAGGTTCAGTGATGAATAATTTAGAGATTTCTTTTTGGAAAAAAAAACAAAACAAAACAAAGGTAAGCTGCTTAAGAAGCTACAAAAAAAGTGTTCCCTCAAGGAAAACACTCAAGGACAGTGAAGATATTTAATGTATTCTTTGCAAAGGTTAATTTTTCAACATCAAATTTTTCATGCAAAAAAAATGTGAGGGATTAATCTGAGTGTTTTTAACATTTTCCACAAAGTTCTCCCAGAGGACCGGTGGAAAAGATGGCAGTAATCATCAGCTGCGTGGAATCAGTTTTAATAAACATGGCTTAGATTTCCTTCTGTTCTTGTTTCTACTTACTTGATTAAAGGCCAGGGGCTTTTTTCTTATTATTTCACAGCATGATGTTTTCTGTTCTTGAGATTTTCTTTTATTATAAAAAGAAGATATTTCAAACATTAAGAGACCTCTTCTTTTGTTGGCAATTCTTCTGAGACAGTTTCTGCCTCCGCTATGTTCACATCTTGAAGTTTTCAGATCCCTAAGTGAAAATCTGTTGTTCTGAACATAAAGCCACATCGTCACTTTACAATAGTGTAAGATAAAGTGAATAACATTATCACTACTATAAAAAAATTAAGTTACATTATTTATGACCGTGTGCCTCTTTGCAGATTACGACCATTCTGTAATTAAAACAATAACTCCACATTTCTGTTGGGTTGCTATCATTGCAAGAAAGTTGTGCTTTCAGACAAGTGAGTCAGGACCCAGCACAGCAAAAAAAAAAAAAAAAAAAAAAAAAAAAAAAAAAAAAACTGTTTCCATGGTGAAGAAAGATACTGCTGCTCTCATGTTATTGTGCCAATGTTTTATTTAGCTCTTCAGGATTATCTTAGGGGTTGTTTTCTCTTTCTCTGTTGACTTCATTGTGTTTACCCTTCATCCCTACATACACAGGTTTAAGCACTGCAGTGAGAAACAAGGCTTTTTAGCAGAATTCATTAAATTAATGTAGATGAGTGAGCATGATGAGTGGCTAAGTGGAGCTGTTTTTTTATTGCATGATTATAAGCAAATATTACTACAACTTTCAAATGACATACTTAATTTTTTTTTTTTTTGCTTGAAATCTGTATTTATTTATTTATTTTAATTTTATTTATTGTTTTACATCTTTATTCCAAGATCCCTGTGAGAATAAACCCTGACATTATGGCTGCACAATTATTTTGGCGTTTCAATTTAAAAAGATATCAAATAGCATCCGTGGAGGTTGTTAAACTATTATTATACGTTTTTATGTTTCTAGAATTAAAATGAAACATCCACAGAAACAATCAAATAAGCAAACAACAAAAGGGGCTTTTTTTTTCTACTCCAATGCTGAATCTCATTTGTCTGCCACTGTGTGTCGCTGCTGAGCTACATTCTGTTTTTCAACTTGGAGCTATCCACGGTGCTGAAGTGTCTCCGAAAGTTTAACCACACACCTAATTTGCTATACAGACATAATAATAGTAATAATAATAATAATAATAATAATAATAATAATAATAATAATAATAATAGTCTGTTGAAGAGGTAAAAGTTATTGTTGAAGAACTAAAAATACACATATCTAAAACTTCTTTATACAAAAACAAAAATTTTACATGCAAAAGCGCCATTTTTTTTATTAATTTCTTTTGTCAAAGACCAATGTTTTCCACGTAGAGTGATCATCTCTTTCAGTCCCTATCTCTGCTGCTGTGGTCTGTCTTTTTTTCCTGAGTCATTCTAGTGGCCAGCATCTTGTGGGGCTTTGCTCAATAAAACAGCACCCACCGCAGCATCATGTTGTGGGAACATCCAGTGGGCACTAATCTCCTTTTCATCGAAAGGACATTCAATTCAGCATCTGAGTGCGTTCGACCATTTCTGTCCATTACAAGGCCATCCAAACAAAACCTCCAGCTGACGTCCCCGCAGTGCTGCAGTTTCATTTAAAACCCCTTTAATCATGTTTTTCCGGTTAGTGGAAGTGCCTCGCAGGGTAACATCGTATCCATTCGCCTCTGCTTAAAGGCCACTCGCAACAGGACTTTGTTCCACGCCGTTACATAAAAGATGACTCTGTGGGCACTTTGTCTTAATATACCGATAACTGAAGCAGCAATTACAGGGCTTCGATATGATTCACTCAGTTGTGTAGGCAATTGTAAAGCCATTATACTGCGGTTAGTCTTCCTTAGTACAGTTTTTTTTGTCTTTCTGCTTCCAGTGATTGATAAGATCTTATCTGAGGAAGTAGTCTCCTGGATGCAGATATATCAAACAACAATCAGCTCAATCTCCTACTGTCCTGTTATCGTTTTGTTTCCTACAGAGTTAGAAAGTTTTCGTCCTCATAAATCTTATGTCAATATTGCACTTCTTATTCATTTATATATTTGTTTTTGCAAAATGGGTTGTTTGCGAGAGCAGGAGCGATACTTGTAGTATCAAAACGTGTTTTACTGCTGGGGGGGAATAGTATATTACTGTTTTAAAATGTCCGACTGTGTGACGCTAGTTGGGGAAACTTACTGTTTGTTGACGGTGGTGCTTGTTATGAGAAGTGATGGCCTTTGGTCGCCAGCGCTGACCGTTAGGTGGCGCTGTCAGTAAACGAACCGCAGCTGTGCTCTTTATAAAGACAGTAAAAGTCGGGGCTCCATCCACTCTGAGGATACACTGAACTCAGCAGCCTGCCCTCGCTGCGCTCCGAGCCCCTTCAGTCGCCAGGGAATTTGACTCGGACAACCCCCGAATATTTTTCAGCAGTCTACCCTGCTGGGTGGAAACCGCGGGAATCTCAACTGAATTTACGGTACGTACGGGCGGCGGACCGCCGCGTCTCCCGCCACCCCGTGCGAGGTGAGGCAGGAAGTGTCTGAACGCGCTCTCCGCAGATTCGTAACGAGCGCGGCTGGGAACTCATGCTGTTTGACGCGACTTGAAGCGCAGATGAGCGGGATGTCAGTCGGACCCGACGCTGTGTTCACGGGTGGAAAATGACTGCAAGCGTCGGCGAGCTTTCCACGATGGTGAGGAGATGCCCTGTCACTTTTAAACCGTTCAGGTGAGATCACGCTCCGTTTTGTGGGTCAGAACCAAACTAGCAGCAAATCATTCCCAGGCGTTAACTAAGCTGGTCATATTAGATGGGTTTCAGTGAAATTAAACTTTTAAGAGATTTTTTTTTTCTTTTGTGGAAGAGTTGTTAAAAACAAAAATTATGAAAATTTCCACGCATTTTTTTTTCTGGGTTAATTAAAGAGGAGGACTGGGATATGTATTAACTATTAAAAAAATGATTCCTTTGTAGCATGATCACGACAATAAACTGTAAATACAACACAAATTGCTTATGATTTCTCAAATTGAAAAGGAATCACCTGTCAGTGCATGTCTTTGCATATCTGAGCAGAATCTGCAAGACACGATGTCAGTGCGCTGCACGCTGCATTTTAAATTAGTGATGATTTATTCTTTTCAGTGGAGCAAATCTTGCAAGTTCAGACCATTTGGATTAATTGGGACGACAGGGCACAGCCTGCTCCACAATTAAGGTTTGCTTACTCAGCTCCAGAGTCTTTCACTCTCCCGGCTGCTGCATGGGGAATGAGTGAGAGCCAAACAAGCAGACACATCATTAAAACCACTGAGCCCAACAAGATGTCCCAAACTTTGTGGCTTGCAGCTTTGCATATTGAACAATCCAGGGACAATACCTGTGGGAATTCAACTTTTCTGTATGTTTTTATTATTTTTTTTTTCTGTCCAAAACGAGAGACATTAAACCTGCTATGCCCTGGATTTCAGAAAAAAAAAATCACTAGCTCATATACACTAAGCTTTTATATTATATCATATGTTATATTTTGGCTTATAATGATTTGTTTAAAACATTGTACTTGACAGGTGATAAGACAAAAGAAAGAAGTTCAGTGGAGCTTAAAAATAACAGTCGGGTGAAGATTTTATTCTGAATTTTTGCTTATCCATGCAGGGCCATTCTTAAACTTGCAGATTGAAATCCATAAAATCTCCCCCACTACTTGAATCAATAAATGGCAGAAACCACAAGATTTTTGTAACCAACAATGAGGTCCTGACATTGTTCTGGCCAGATGTTTGATCATTCTTCCCTTCCAGATGCTTCATGTTACTTTGCTTTATTCGTTTTTTTTTGTTTGTTTTTTTTAAAGATCTGCGCTTGAGATCCTTGTTCCAGTTGAACGCTTAATTTTGTCAAAGTTTCAAACATCTACCTGCTAATTTAAGAAGAAATTAATTTGGAACAATTGGTAGGAACTTTCTTCACATTGCACAAAGAACAGCCCCCAAGCATGACCCCACCACCACCATGCTTGACAGTGTTCTTTAGTTTGAAAGCCTCACCTTGATTTGTCTAATTATTTTTCTTATTATTGTGGCCACATGTCTAAATCTTTGTCTCCTCTCTCTGTAGAGCTTTTCTCCAGAAGGCTTTCTGCTTGTTTATGTAGGCAGGTGGAACTTCCAGTCAAACTCAATCGTGTCTGTTTCGGAGCAGCCGCGTTTTTTCAGTCGGCATCATCCTCAAAAGTCCATGACCACATTAAACTCTCTGTGCTGACATTGCACCATGTCTCCAGTTTACAATAGACTTGAGACTTCTCAGTAATTTCCTTTGATTTGACAAGGACCTTTTGGGTAAGAAGCAGTTTGATATAAACCAGTTTTGAAATTGATGAAGTGGGCAAAATTGGAAGATTCTGAATGTGGACCTGAATTCAACCCCACTGGAAATGAATGGACTATGCTTTCAAAGTCAAATATAATCCAATTTAAATCAGTCAATTTAAATTAGCTCTGGGCAGAAGCATGTTGAAGGCAACATAAAGCATGTGGGTTTACAGTAATTTCACTAGAGAGAAGAATTAATCCACCTTGTTAGTGGGGGGTATTTGTATATGTTTGAGTCTGGCTGGATAAGAAACCTAATTCCTCTTTTCAAAATTACTTGTAAGTTGTTTGTTTTGCCATTTTACCACTCTTAAAAATGAGAGCAGTGGCAGCCTAATAAGAGTATTTGATTCCTAACCATGACAGATGTGTGTAAACTTTTGACCAGCTCATTACCTCTGATTTAATTCAAACGTCAAATTCTAAAGTTCAGTGGAAGGTGCACGCGGTTGCATCTTTAATCACTAATGTGAGCGTTCATGTGTGAGTTTTTCCAGCATTTTAATGCAGATATTAGTTATGCTCTGCCTGGCTGACTTGTGCCCTCTCCTGTGTGAGGTTTCTGCTATGTGAGAAAAACTAAATAAATAAAAAAAAAAAGCAGACTGTTAGAGGAATGAGGTCTGCAGCAAAAAAAAAAGTGTGACAATCCATCCTGCAGCTTTGTCTCATGAAGGAATTGCTTCCAAACCTTTTCCCAGCACGACATTCGCCGGAGCATTCCAACGACTCAGTTTTTTTTTTTTTTTTTTTCGGAAAAATTACTCCAAATGTTTGCCGCTTTCTATAAAACGCAGCACACATCCGTCTTCAGATGAATGTTTTTATTTCGTGCCGTTGCCCACTGAGCGCAGTGTGATGCTGGAAATCTGTCCACATAATGGTTCATTTCAAATGACACAGCCAGGCGAGTACACAATGCCTCCTTGCCGCTTTGGTCGGTACAATATGAAGCTTGAGAAATTCGTCCGTGCTTTGTAAATCCACACACACACACACACACACACACGTCAGATATTTCACTCAACGCTCCACTTGAGCTTTTCAGCCGCAGAAATCATCTCCTGCCCCCATTTCTTGTTGTTTTTTCTTCCCCCCGCTCTCACCTTGTAAATCGCTCGTTTTGTAAATTGATCAGCCTTCTTGCCTGTTTCCTGCAGGATCTTCGTAGTCGGGGTCGGCTTCTTCAGCCTGTGCTTTCTAATGACCTCTCTCGGGGGCCAGTTCTCGGCGAAGCGGCTCGGAGACTCCCCGTTCACCACGCGAGCTGAAGGTAAGTCACACATCAGTGCAGCCTGGTAGCCCGGTGGCTCCAGCCGAGCTGTGTCCTGGGCCGGTAATGAGCAGGCTGGAAACACGCTGACAGATCCGTGGAGCTGCCTTGATTGCTGCCAGCCGACTGACAGACCTGTTCACTTTTCCCATCAGGGGGGCACCGTGGGGGCACATTGCCCTGAGAGGCCTTTTTCTTTCCTCATCAAACCTTTTATCTTTTTTTTTTTTTTTCTTCAGTTTCATGTCGTGACCATGCTCTTGCCCATTTGGAATCATTTTGTCTGCAGCTGAAGACTGGATGTCTTGAGACCTTTAATGTATTTTATTGAGCGTCTGTGTCACAGAATGAAGTGAAAGATATATATTTTGTTACATTTTGTAAATACAAATCTGAAAAGCCCGCCGAAGTCATCAAATTTTGAAATGGAGATGTGGAGATTATTAGCTAAAGAAGCAACCAGGAATTTCGCGGTGACTCTGGAGGAGCTGTAGAGATCTACAACTCAGTTTGAAGATTTTATACATGGTTGGGGGGTAGGGGAAGATTACCTTTGCACCCCACTAAACAAACCTTTGAGAAAAAAGTGACTAGATAAGCAGTGTTGGAAGTCCGGTTTCAAGTTTATCGCATGTGGAAGAAGAATGAGTTCAAAATGTTGTTTTTTTTGGCCTACAAGCAAACACTGTTTAAAGGAAAACTAGCACTGCACTTTACTGTGAATTGACCATATGCACTGTGAATTTTAGTGATGGTAGGATAATGCAGTGGCGATGCGTTTCTTCAGGAACGCATCACCACTGAAGATGCGTTTCTTCAGGAACGCATCACCACTGAAGATGCGTTCCTGTGGCATCTTCGGGAGTTCAGGTGTCTTAGAAGAAAAAAGTTTAAGA
The DNA here is from genome assembly GCF_000485575.1 of Poecilia formosa. NCBI lineage: Eukaryota > Metazoa > Chordata > Actinopteri > Cyprinodontiformes > Poeciliidae > Poecilia > Poecilia formosa. The sequence continues at coordinate 94,049 of NW_006800285.1, forward strand.
GTGTAATCTGCCAAAACTAAAATTAGTCTCCCAGTGAGGAGTCGAGATGGTAATATGTATAATTATAGACCAAAAGTATAGATCTTGGAAGCCAGTGTGATAAAAGTGGAATACAATTTTTTCCCTTGAAAGCTGCGTATTTCCGACTTGTCAGCTGCGGTTGAAAAGTAATACGGAAATAGATTCTCCTGCCCTCTCAGACATCAACAAATGAGAGACTCAACAAAGAGAAGTCAGAGTTGTTGACAACCCGTCCCCGAGAGAAAGCCGACTTTCTTGGCACGTTCTTCGTGTTTACGCTTTGTGCCTCTGCACACAAACTGCTGGAGCTTGTGCCACTTAGTGGAGTCGCTGTTGGTTCTTGGACTGTTGTCTCCCACCTTTTTATCGCTGCTCGACACAAAAGTGACACTACGGGTCAATCTGTGTAACGGATCCCAGCTGGCGAGAGAGAGACTGTGAACCGCCTCTATCCAACATCACTCATCCAAGGACAGCAGTTGTTGGCAGCTTGTTGCACCGTTGTCGGTTTATTTATGTATAAATGCGGAGGCAGTGATTACCACAGACCTACTCAATGATGCCGTTTGTCCTCAGAACCGCTGGTGGCTTTTGATGACCGTGATATGGCTGCGTGGCGACATCCTCGCTTGATTCGTTTTTTTTTGTTTGTTTGTTTTTCTTTTAAAGAAGAGAAGAAGCGGAGCTGTTGAGTTGTCGCCCTGCTGCGTTGTTGACAAAGTCGACTAATAAGGGCCGCCCGTCGGCCCGGGCGTCTGCACTCTGTTTTGAAGAAGGGTGGCTTTTAATTGAATGATATGTGTGAAAAAAAAATTGGGGTACTTGACTTAGGAAGAAAAAAAAAAACAGAATCAAAACCATACAAATAGTTTGTGAAAATAACACAAACTGCTCAATTTTACTGGCTAAAGAAGCAAGAGGACGCATTTGTTTTCATTTGGGATGCAAGTAAAGGATTATTTCACAGGTTTTTAATGAGCCTCAACTCTTTGATCCTCTGATAAGACTGTTCAAGTGTAAACTAGAAGACTTTACGCTTGACGGAGATTCTTTAAAGTTTGAGTTTTACGAAACATTTATTCTATTTGCGGAAAACAAGAAAAAGAGCATGTATGTCTATGTGACTACGTGGACTGGGTGCTACTTTTCTGCACTGCTTTAGCTGTTGTTTGTGTATATATTTCTCACAATGTCATCATTACGAGTAAGATGCCAGAAACATTGCCCAGTGATCGATTCCTCCTGATACTGGCTATTGCAGTGAAAAATAGGAAGGTACCAGCTGAATTCACCCAGTTTGTGCACATATTTAAGTACTGATTCTCAAAAACTGTACTTTCCGGTCATTTTACCATACAGTACTACAGTAAATTTTCTTTGCTACTGCCCACCTCTGGCATCCACCAGGTCTCACAGATCATCAGAGACGATCCATTACAATCCTAATTCTTGAATTGACGGGTTCACACTGCATCGAGTGGCCCCAGAAGTTCACAACACAAAAACAAAGTTTTTTTTCTAAGTGTACTTCTCCAAAAAAAAAACAAACATTTTTTTTGGGTGAAATCTTGCATCCCCATATGTTTAGAATAGATTTCCCATCATCGCGTCATGCTGCTGTGTGTTTGCGTATCAGTAAAAGATGCGAAAGAGCGAGTTAAAATGGCGACCCGGTGCCGTGGATAGTCGCTGTGGTATTTAAAGATATCATTTTTAGCTCCTTGTTTAAAGCACCAACCTCAGCTAAAACTCGCGCAGCTCTAGAACAGAGGTGTTGGCAGCCATGAAATGTTGCGAAGTGCATCAGGTGTCGTCACGGGAGGCAATTTAAAAGGTCTCACCTATTTATACGCTGCTGCAGGGTGAATGGAGAGAGGAGGCATTGTTGGGGGGGGG
>NW_006800285.1:96008-103746 GCF_000485575.1 Poecilia formosa
GTGTTAGACAGGAGAGCTGTCTGATTAATTAACCACTCACAGCCTGCAGTCAGGGGAAGGCATCCTGCCTGAAGCTCATTAAACACCGCCACGATGCTAACCTGAGCCAGGTTTGCTATGGAAATGCTCATCCTCCGTGTGGGTGTTTGTCCACACACCAACATGTTTGTAGCTGAGGATTAGTAGCATTAAAGCCGCTGTAATGAACGAGATGAAACGAGTCGTTCAGCGGAGCGGCACTTTGATGACGCTCGCCGAGCAGAGCAGAGCCGAGGCTCGGCTTTGCCGCTGAAAGCTGTGAAGTGCTGCAGGATACATCAGTGCCGGTGTTGTCTGATGACATAACGTTCATGCTAAAAGTGTGAAGTTTTCATAAGAGCTTTTAGAAGTTCTAGAGCTCTGACAGTTTCTTTTTCTTTTTTCGGTGTTGTTGTTCTGGGAGGGAAAAGAAAGAATCAGAGATCGCCTGTGATTTTACTGATTGATGAAAGTGGGAAAAGTGAGCAGAGCATTCCCGTTTTTTGTTTTTTTTTCTTTATGACATTGCCCAGCCAATCACTTGGATCCAAACCTCCATCAAGATTTTTGGAGGCATTCATCACCTTCATTATTTTCCTTTGAAGGGAAGGCACAGGAAACTAATGATGTGGTGAATAAGTGTAAGAAGCGGGGGGACAGAGAGGGACTTTTTCTGCTAGAGAGGCGAACATGAATCACAAGGACGTTTGATCTAGGATATCTTAAAGGTTCCAGAAGTGCACTGGAGCTTTCTAATAAGCTCTTTGAAGACCACCTTCATAGACTCTGTCCTTTGACCACATTTCAATGCAGCTTAACCATAAAGAGAGGAGGGGAAAAAATGGGCTCAGAATTCTTCACGCTGTTCAAAGCACGACTAAAAGGTGTTATTGTGCTCTCAGTCCCTGGCTCTAAGCTCCATTACCTGGGTTTTTTTCAAGTGCGGTAAAAAAATTTGCTGCAGAGTGCTGCTTCTCTCTGCAGAGGTGGATACCTTCTGAATTCCTGCCTTTGCCCCAGCCTTTCTGCAAAGTCTGAGGGCGCAGTCGAGTCAGCTCTGCTGAACTGACGTCTAAGCGATTTGTTCATAAAGCCTGGTTCGTCTTGGGAGGTTTGGATGTGCAATCAGACTTTTCACTTTTCCACCTTAAAACATTGATCTCAGTCTACTTCCCGTAAGCCGAATGCGGGAAGCGGGGATGGAAAATAAATCTGCATGTAACAAGATTTCCGGGAGCGATGGGTGACAGTCACATGTGGTGAGAAAATGGCTTACAAAATCTTTAATTTGAACTTGGTCAGATGGAGATGAATCGCAGCTGCTTGTAAGCACTCAAGTAAACAAGTTTTTAAACTAACAAGTGGGAAAAGGAAGCAGAGGGATTCATCCAGTCAGATAATAGTCATACTACAGACCCACAGACAGACTAAAGAGTTTATCTGTGGGTTTTCCACGTGTCTGCTTTGCTTAAATACAAAAATATTTGATTAAGATGTTATGAATAAGACAAACTGACCTCATCAAGGAAAGGAAGTAAAGAACTGTACGAGCTTCTTTCATCCACATTGAAAGGGAGCAGACCAGGCAAATAGAAGACGACATCGTGGACATGTTGTTCAATCTGCAGTCACCTGATCATGTGGCACAGATAAGAAAGACTTAACTGGATTCATCTACTGACATCTTTTTTTATTTGTCACTTTGTTGCATTCAGAACCTTGCCATTTATCACATCGGTCGTTCTTCGTGCCCAAATTTTTCTTAGTGTTTTAGACGAAAAGAGATATTTGTCAGCCGTAGATGAGACTTAGCGGTTGTGTTCGTGCTATTTGTTAATGTTGGTGTTGTTTCATGTGTGGACGTTGCATCAGTTAATTTGTTTTGGCCACAGGGAAGTGATGGAAAATTAAGCGCGGCAGCATTGATTAGGACTTTCTACAAATTAGCTGAAGTAATATCATTGCCTCTTTTGGACTGTGACCAACTGTGTTCGAGTTTTTGGTATTTGTCAGTGGTTTTCGACACATTAAGTTAAATGTAAAATATTTTATTTCATGTTAGTTGAATAACGTATCACAATTGTCTAATATTTGATAAAATACATTTTTAAAACCCTTACTTTTTTTTTTTTTGACAAAGTTGGGATTTTTCTTAAAACTGTACTTCATTAAATCTTATGTGTCATCCACTCTCTGGTAGCAGATTTAGCATCTTATATGAAGCAGACATATGAAATATTAGGTCCATTTGAAATGGCTACATGACATAAAATATTTTAAAAATCCTTCGTAGATGACCTGTGGTGAAAATACTGATTATTCTTGAGGTGTTCAGATATATTTTATGGACCAGTGAATCTCATTCTCATTTATATTTTTAGATGGTTCCAATGGGTCAGACAAGTGATCCTGCAAGGTTCAGATTTTACATTTGTATTTATGCTTTCATATTAGAACAAACATGATACATCAAAAGTTTGTTTCAAAGAGCCATAAATAACTTTTAAGTAGGGAAATAGGAGAAGTGTTGCTATACTTCAAGTAGAGTTTAAGCCTGACTTGAGCTTTTGTGATCGGTGACTGTATGATGTTTTTGTGATGTGAAGCACGTTGAACTGCCTTGTTGCACTCTGAACTTGACTTGGCTTTTAGGCATACAACACTTGTGTCACCTTGAAATTCATTACTTTTCTGTTGGAACTAAAACTGCTCTAACAAAGAACCTGCAGGACTTTTTCTCCCTGTTTTATATTCTTTCTCACATGCTGTTTATATTTTAATTATGTAAAGCACCTTGAAATGCCTTGCTGCTGAAATGTCCTATACAAATAAAATTTGATTGATTGATTGATCCCTTAGAATGAAATAAATCAGAATTGGTAAAAATCAAAATTTGCAGAACAAGCCTCATATAAATAAGAAAACTTGGATCCGCCTAGAAAAGCTTGATTTTTTTTTTTATCTATATGAAATATTGTGTAATTTAATAAAATTTTAGTCTCTTTTTAGATGGATGAAGTCCACAACACATTTGTTTATAGTTACAAATGATATATATATGTTTTTTTTTTCCCAGCAGTTCTTTTTCCACATAGTTATGACACATATTGGTTGTCTTGGTGACACGTCTCATAAATGCAATCTCCTGCTAAGATGGCGTAACAAAGTGTTACTCTTTGTGCACAGCATTTTTATCTCTTCTTTCTCATCTCACAAACTGAGATTTTGTCCCAGATTTTCAATAGATCTCTTATTCCACGTTTCAACACTGAAGAACAGAAACTTCTTAAACATTTGGCTTAGATTTAATGCAAAGAAACCAGAGAAGAGTCATAATGGGGATTGCTTCTAGCTAGTTACCTTGAGTGTAATTTAAGAAATTCTTATATTTTTGTATTTTGGATCAACTGCAAAAGTATCTTTTGAGCTTTAGTTGTGTTTAAGGCTACTGTTAGGTAAAAATCCGTGACATTAGAAAACAAGTAAGCAGTTGTTGCTGTCAAGGGTAAAAAAACAAACTATTAGGTTCGGGAGAGCAATTACTTTTTGTAAGTTAATTTTTGATATCTTTTTCTCCTTTTGCTGAATGAAATAATTTCAAAAACACACTTTTCTGTTCACTTAGATTGGGTTTAATTATAGAAAGTGTTTAATCTGGAAAAAAAAACTATCAAAAGATAAAAACAAAATAAACTTTTGCAGAACTTACTTTTATCTCACTCTTAAAATTTTTAGTATGTGTAAAAAACAAACTAACTAAAGACTAAAATTTCCCTCTTACATAAAATAACTAATTAATAAACAGAAACAAACCAAAATGTGTCACAGGCAAGTTACTGACCAGTGATCAGACCAACTTTCAGTATCCCGAACAGAAAACTCTAAGACTGCAAAATGAACACCATTTATTTATCATACTTAATTTTGTGGTTCAGTTCAGATCAGAGTTCACATGTAACAAACTGTTTAGCGTTTGTGCTGTAAAACACAGCAGATATTTCTGCTCTGCTGCAGTTCCTTCAGTGATTAATTAACCCAAAATGCAATATAAAGTGCCTATAAAAAGTATTTGCCTCCTTGGATGTTTTACCCTGTTTTGATTCTACAAGTCATGATCAACAACATGTTTTGTTTTTTTTTTGACAAGAAATTTACAAAAAAATATTTTTAATATCAAACTCAAAACTAATTTCTTCAAAATAGAGACAACTGAGTAAAACCTCTTGGCGTAAAATAAGTGCTTGCATAACTATCCAACCCACATAAAGTCACTGACCTAATTCAAGAGAGGCCCAGCCAATTGGTGCAAATAACTAATATTCCTGGGTGCCAGTGTGAAGGCAAAAGAACACTCCAAGCAAATCAGAGAAAAGCTATTAAAAGGTTTAAGTCATTGGTTGGATACAAAAAATATTTCTAAGCTGCTGAACTTCTGCAGGAATCCAGTTGAATCAATAACCAATAAATGGAGGGAATGTGTGTCAAAAAGACACATTATCCTGACCATGATTTTTTTTTTTGTCAGTCATTAGGTATGATTTTTAAACAATAAAATTTTTTTGAAAAATCCAAGAAGTGAATAGTTTTTATATAGGCACTGTATAGCTCTAATTACAGTAGAGAAACCTGTATAAAAACTGTGCAGGTGATTCCTACTTTCCCTTTCTGTCAGGCGTAATAGAAAGTTTGAGCTGTTTACAGGATACGTTTTCTGCTTCCACAGCCTCTAGATCCATTAAATATCTCTCACACGTGCCAAAGAGACGAGTTACTCAGGCACAATCTGGTGTCTGCAATGAATACTTGAATTGTCAGGGAGGATCTTTTGTCAAATTTCTGTCCAGAAAGAAACTTAGTATTATTTTTTTCCCATCTATTGCTGACATGACTTGCGGAGATACGGAGAACTGGCCACAGAAATCAGAAATATAGTCAGTCTGAGTCCACATCAGGCTTGACAGGATTTATTCAGCTTTAAGCAGCGTTAATGAGAAGCTGTAGAATGAACTGTTAAATATTAATGCAACGAGATATACTATACAGCAGCAATCAACTTGAAAGGCATGTCTATGTTGCAGCATTACTGTGCAAAAGTCTCTCGCCATCTCTGATTTCTGAGTCTGACTTCTTGGAGGAAAAAATAAAAAAAAACTTTCTTGCAATCTTGATGTTCTCTTGATCAATAGTTCTAAAGGCTCTCTGAAGGTCTTTCAAAGACTCTGTCTGCGCTTTACTTTTTCCACTTATTTTCAGCCAAGTCTTTGACAATGTTCAAAGAAACATATTTTATTTATTTATTTTTTTGTTTCAGACATTTAAATCAAACCTTTGAATCACACGCGCAGAAAAAGGCTCTTGATGTCAAAAGAGAAACCACTGTTGTCTACAAGTGACAATAGTCAATTTTAAATCTTTTTTTTTTAATGCATCACATTGGAAACATTGGTGTACCCATTTATCTAAAATCAGTCTTTGCTAAAGGCTGGTTTACTTGTAACTCACCACTTTGGGTATCATTTTTCTCCTCCCAACTGTGTGACCAGAATTTCTCATTTTATATGGTGCAGCACAAAGTGACGATGAATGGAAGCAGCTGAAAATCTCACTTTTCAACATGTCTGACTTATCATGGATGTCAAAATGTTGTTCTGAGATTACCATTAATTATGGCACTACAAGCTACTGTTATCAAAAATATGATAGAGTTCTCTATAACTACTGGTAAATATGGGGTAGTTTAAAGAGAAGTCGAAATAGAGATGTCATAGATAACACAATCTGTTGTTTATTTTAGTTAAGACACTAGGAAGAAATATATCTCAGCAGCAGCTGGAATATCAGAGGAAAGCAATGCAGGAGAAGGATTTTAAAGAAAGTGTGTTATTGACCTAGGTTGCATTCACACCAGCTCTGTTGCACTGAACTCTGGCTTGTTTGCTCAGAAAGTCTGGTTCATCCAGGGAGGTGTGAATGCGAATTCACACCGTTGCAGTTTAAAGGAGGGCGTTCTGTGCGACACAAGCAAAGTAAACATTATTGGAGAAAGAGAGGTGTTAGAAATGACTCATGGTTTGAAGGGCTTACAGGGAAAGAAACTTTTCAACCTTATTTTTGTGAAAAGAGTAGTAGCATTTTACAGTACTCTTAAAGAAATCTACAAAAAAAACCTCTGGTTTGCTTAGAAGTAGAGGAGAAGAAAATGACAAGTTTACTTTTAATTAAGAACTAGACGGGACTATTTGGGATTATCAGCGCCACCTCTGGCGTGGAGGGGAATATGTCATTCAAAAACAAAATATGGGAATGTTAATTGAACAATCACGCCAGGCTAATCAGACCACTGGGTATAAAAATGACTTGTCATTTAAGAACCTGAGTTGGAGACAACTGGTTTCTTAAAATACTATATTTCATAAATCTTGCCCACTTTAGGCAAACTTGTTTTTAAATCACTGAATATAAAAGTTTTTAAAAAGTTTAGACCGATCTTGAATTTGGTTGTGATAAGCATGAAGAAAACGTAAACGGAGCCATCTTTTACTGTCGCAACTCTTTGTTTGGAGGGGATGTGACTCATTAAAAGCCCCCAGACATGGGAACACTTTGTAGCCTCAGCTGAAAGGTTTATAGAAATGCCCAAAGGACGAGCCTAAAAGCCGAAAAGGGAACAAATGTTTGAGTAAAAATAAATACAGCAGTGAAGGAATTGGACACTTGAGATGGATAAAAACGAATATTGATGAACATGACTGAAATAAGAAGAAAATTACAGTTTTATCGTCAGCTAGATGGCTTGTTGAGAATACCAGATGGTTATCTAATGGAAATATACATATTTGTGATATTGACTAAGCTGCAGTACTTCAGAAACTGAATCGTTAGAGGAGATTAGTGTCTCCTAAATCCACCTTTTATTAACCAGAGAATGAGGGACGACACAGGGATGGTTTCATGTGATAAACTCTCAGCATCAGCTTCAAATCAATGTTAAAAGAAGAGAATATTCATAGGGACAGCTGACATAAAGAAGGATCTGAAACTGTTCATTGGAAACGTACACATCGGCCTTTCAGGTGTGTCTCTGATTTATTTTTTTCAGAAATTTTGTAAACGAACGAGCAAAAATATGAGCTTTTGTGAAGTTTCAGCTATTTTCAAATGATAAAATAGACACGCACTTCACATAACATCAGAATAGGAAGACATAAATATTGAAATTATTTTCAAGTAAGAGTCTCTTTACGTATAAAAGCATATGGGTCCAGTGAAGCTGCTCTTCGAGTTGTGCTTTTTTTTTTCTTTTTTCAAAATGTTATGCGAGTAACGCCTGCATGGTTCACACTGCAAGATTTTAAAACTATTGGTTGATTTTCAAATCCCGAGAGAAGCCACACATGGCGATGGAAGATTATAACAGGTTTGGTCCTACAGTGTGTGGTGCACAATGAGATTTACAGTGATAATGATAATTTGCTTGCTAATAAAGTATTTAGCTTGAAACTGTGGCATTTATAAATTAATAAAGAACATGCTGGAAAAAAAAGCTTTGAAAAATTAACCTTTTTGTTTTTTTCTCTTATGACAAGCTAAATATTGCTGTTCATCTCTTAGAGTCCTGTTGATGCCACATACCTGGATCATTGAATGCTTAGAGATGTACAACATCAACAGGACTCTAAGAGATGAACAGCAATCTTTAGCTTGTCATAAGAGAAAAAAA
>NW_006800285.1:105428-173589 GCF_000485575.1 Poecilia formosa
CCTGTGGTCATCGGGGCCCTCGGGGCAGTCACCCCCATACTGGAGCAGAGGCTGAAACAGATCCCAGGAACAACATCAGACATCTCAGTCCAGAAATGTGCAGTTCTAGGCACAGCCAAGATACTGGAGGAGAAACCTCAAGCTCCCAGGCCTCTGGTAGAGGACCCGAGCTCAGAGGATGAAAGAGAGAGAGAGAGAGAGAGAGACCACCCACGGAGGGTGAGAAGGGAATTTATATATATATATATATAGTGCTTTGTTCTAAAGCTGTACTTTCTGTTAAAAGGTCATTACAGAAAAATATTGTTAGTGCACCCAACTATTCAGTTCAAACTTCTAATTTAGGCTTGCTACTGATTGTGGATTTCAAATTGTCCACAAGAAGACTTTATTACATTTAATTAGGTAAATTGTGGCGTTTGGGTTATTTATATAATTTGATATCAAGAATGCTCTCGTTAGCTAAGAACGCCTGAGAAGAAAATATTTTTTCTACCCCTGTCTCATTCTGAAATGTTCTCCTTCTTTGCCCTCAAATCATTATTCTGCTAAATGTGTTTTTTTTTTGTTTTTTTTTACTGAATATGCTTAGGCTTTCTCTCTGACCATGGAATGAAGATTTGTTGTCAACTGCTGAATAATTTAAAACACTGAAGCTACCACATAGAACAGAGCTTTAAAGGAAAACACAGTCAAAACAAGTCCAAGAAAATCCGTGGAATATCCAAGTGTCCTAAGATCATTGCAATATTCTTTGTAAATATCAGTCATGATACTGAGATCGTCGCCTTTATTAAAACTCTCAAACACACACATTACGATCGTTCTCTCTGTCTCTCTCTCTCTCTCCTGACTTTATTTACTGGTGATTTAATACAATTTCTGCTTTCCGGAGAAAGGTGACTTTTGCTCGGCCGATGATGAACGAGGTCTGACAAAGAAAGTGACTCTGCAGACACTGCAATTTCTGCAACCTAATGCAATTGATGAGGGAGCGCTCAAAAGTTGGGCTTCGTATTCACTCTATTTTTAGAAACAATATGAGGCTGTTATTTTTTTCTGTTTTTTCTTTTTTTCTCAAAATCTCTGACCAGAGGTTTACTCGAATCCCACATATTGCATTACGTCTTGCTGAGATCCTGGCTGCGCCAACACTTTCTCTGTAAGCTTGTTGACCACTCACTGCTTCTGCTACCTTTTTTGGTATGGTCAGGGGTCATGTTTTAAGTCATTTCATAACTATTTAGCTTAACACACCGGGATCAAAATAAATGAAAATGAAAAAACACCAAATTTTCAGTAAATATTATACAATTACCATATTTTTCGGACTATAAGCCGCTACTTTTTTTTCTCACACTTTGAACCATTATAGCCCGGTGCGGCTTTTCGGTGGATTTTTCTTCAACCACCAGAGGGCGCTTTAGCAGGAAGTGAATCATTGGAAGTCAAAATTAGAAATCAAAGAAGAAAGCGCAAGAAGCATATGCTAGCAGCATTGACGACTGAGAAATGTCTTCAAACTCGTATGATGCAGTTTTTAAGTTGAAGGCTATCGACCAGCAGTACATATCATAACCGCTGCACGTAAGCTCGGCGTGAACGAATCTGCGTTTGAAACGGAGGGCTGCGTCCTTAATAGCAGATTTATTAAGGACGCAGCCTGATAAATCTGCTGTGTCCTTGAGAGGCGGAGATATCAGCGGCTTATGTATGTACGGAGCCCGGTGAGGCTTATATGTACTTTTCCAGTTTTTTGTTTGTTTGTTTTTTAATTGTGTAGACGCGGCTTGTAGTAAGGTGTGCTCTGTAGTCTGGAAAATACGGTAATTACATTTGAGCATTCTGTTCCCCATGGATATGAAGTGGCTTGGTTACAGGAGTGAAATTGAAACGGGAAGGGATAAAATGGCAATGTGTAGCTATGAAATGCATTTATGATAAGGGGGATTGACGTGAAATCTGATGTGAGCAAAGGTTTTGACAAAAGTATTTTCAGTAGTCAGATTTTCAGAAACATGCAAACTATCTGAAGTTCCTCCATTGTGTTATCAGTCTATTAAAAATTCATCCACTCCGTGTTAAAAATGTTGCTATCTCATATTTAACATAAAAAAAGAGAAGTGGTTCAGACTGGTATGAATAATGCATCATAATGTTTTATTTTATTTCCATAGGGACTACGTTTTATTTTATGTGTTGGATAAATGCTCATATATCTGATTTAAATTAGCTGTATTGAAAACATTGTATTGTATTCTGCTCCCTTGTTACAAAGCAGAACAGTTCAGAACAGCTGAGTTTTTAAAGAAACATTATTTTAAGCAATCTTTGTGTTTTGGAATAACCATCTAAAGTTGCTTTGTGTTTTTTTTCTCCTGACTCTTCGCCAACATATTGATTTAAAAATTTGACTGTCAAATACTCAACATTCTGTATTTTAATGAGTTAGTAGTAGCCTAAATCAGAAAATAAATAGCTGGTTAATGGAAGCAGCAAAGCTAATTAAATCTTTTTCAATTAAATCAATTTGATGAAAAATATTCAATTTTTTTTTTATTTATTTATTTACTTATTTTTCCCAGAGAGCATTAAATCTCAGAGTCTTTCACATTTTGGTTTAGACTTTATCAGATTACTTCCAAAATGTTTCAGATAATTTATCCCACATGTTCAGCAATTACAGAATAAATGCTAATCTTTCCCATTTTCTTTGATGTCCGTGTGTCACAACCCGAGGACTGTTGCTCGCCGTCGTAGCAACAGAATCGGATGCGTCTTTAATTGTGCTCAGCGCCGCGCTGAGCTCAGTGAACAAAAGGAAATAGGGTCAGAACCTTGACTCACTAATGATGCAGTGAAAGGAATGGCTCTGATGTTATTATTTGTGCCTGCAGGCTTGTTTATGGAGAGAGTGTTTGTATCGAGCATCATTTACTGTAGGTTTACCTCCAGCGTGGTCATTATTAATTTGGGACAGAGAGGATGGAATGTCTCGCATCGTCGGAATAATTTTCAGATTCGTTTGTTTTGCTGGCACATCCGCTCCCAGCGTTTGTGCTGGGTTTGATAATGAGGGAGACGGATAATTGAAAAATTGACTTTTAAAGGTAAACCACGGGAAATTAACATCTGAAGATGATTTGTTTTTTTTTAAGATGCTGACTTATTTTTGTTGTGGTTTGGGAACAAAAGTTATATTAAAATTTGAATAATCAAATCAAAATAATGAGTAAAAATGTCATGTTAATTTTGGGCTTTCAGTGCTTTCAAGACATGCAACAATTTTAGTGTCTAAAACATTTTTAATGGGCAAAAACTTGAACTAGAAGTTAAAATAAAAACTTAGGAAAATGTCACTTAAGTTGCAAAACGGTCAACAACCTTTTGGTATCGTTTTAGTTGGAGTATTTGACCTCTCCTCTCCTCTTGGTATATTTGGTTGCTTAAATTTAAATTGATACAATCTTTGTCTTTTTTTTATGTTCAAATTGTTATTATGGGTATTTGTGTGTACAATTTTAGGAAAGAGTCATATTTACCAATTTGTCACAAAAAGTGAGGAAACGGTTCAGCGTTGTTGATGCTTCCTTTGTGCGCATGTATATATTTAGAACTTGTAGGACGGACTAATACTTTCTTAGACCTTTATTTCCATAATGTGCTTAAAACTCAACAAAAGACCTTCTGCTGAGATTTATTTAAAACTTTACCTCCTTATTGCGTTTCTGTTAAATTCAGAGTATAACATTCTCCTTCCCCCATATGCTGCTCTTAATGACGGCTAAGCTCCAAGGGAGATTCTTCAATCACGAAGCTCGACTTTTGTGAATCCAGCTCCCAGTTTCAATTCAGCTTTTTACTCTTCGCTTATACTTTTGTTTTTGATCAAGCTTGCTTGAGTGATCAGTGCCTTAGTGATATGCCGCTATAGGCATAAAAGCTGGAGTATACGGTGCAACGATGGTTGCCTTTTCACATTTAGGGTTTACATCGATGCATGGCTCCATGTCGATCGATTACCAGATACAGTTACCAGTAACATCTGTGGTTTTCTGATTTTATGTCCTCCCTACCTGTGGCTGCTTTGAGGCAGATGGACGCTCTTGCTGAACCTGCTTCTGGTGGAGATTTCATCCTGTTCACTTTCTCAGGACGTGGGATCAAAGTGAAAAATGAATGCTCCCTGGTGTTTTTACTTCTTTAGATAACTTTTCACAACTTGGCTTTTTATCATATCCTAAAAATTAATTTCATGGAGTTGCATTGTATCTGAACGTGGACTAAATGTATATTACTGTCAATTATACTGGATTTGAATTATACTTTTTTTTTTCTCAAAATAAAGGGCCATTGCACACAAATAAACTAAATTGAGCTGAGTTATGAAAAATGTGTGTGCAAAGTATGACTTTCATATACCAAATAGTTGACCCTTTGTTCTGTTATTATGTGGGGGGGTTGTGTGTTTTTTTTTTTTTATCATCATTTTGAATTGCTTTCTGTGTTATTTGTGTCATTTTTCAATTTTATTGCATCTTGTTTCAGTTCTCAGTGGCCAGGAATCTCGAGGGGTTTTGAGGAAAATCAGCGACATGCTGGAGATGATTATGAAAAGGATGGATGCCTTGTCAAAGTTGGGGAACGCCACTGACACCCACAGGCTGGATGAACTCAGCTTGGCCTTGGACAGGTGAGGTACAACACACGCTGCCGTTAGCAATAGTAGAATAGGGGTGATTTACTTTTCAACTTACAGTGAAACTGAAAATATCCAAATGTCTTTAAAATGTGAAAACGAATATGTTTAAAGTCAAATCAAAAGGCAAACTTAGTTGGCCTGTTGGTAATTGGAAGACACTTTCTGCTGTGAATAGATCCAGAACTAACGTCCTACCTTGTTTACAAAGTACTGCATAATTTCCAATCATATATTTGTAGCTTAATGTCGTCCTATAATATTGACCGTCTGGAAAAGCACAAGCACCATCCGACTCTTTGCTGAAGCAACTTTGATCCGGTTGGTTATAAATTACCAGTATTAAAGCAACATCCTGAGCATCATCAATACTAAAAACTGTTTCCACAATGCCAAAAGCAATAAACACAGTTAATTCCTAAATGTTTGAAGCAATGGATCAGGAGGATTTTAAACTCCTACATCCGTTTGCCTTCCTGTAGCCGCAAGCTAATGCAGTTATGCAAACACTAGTATGTATACAGATGGAAACATCATGTGTAGCTGCAGTTTTCAGTTTTTTTTGTTTTTTTGTTTTTTGTTGTTTTTTTTTACTTCCTCAAATCCCTAAGAGGTTACAACTGACATTTTTTGGCTCTTTGCAGTTTCTTCTTATGTTGAAAGCTTCTGAAGAGAAGGCTGCTTTTTTTTCCTTCACGTTAGTGATTAGTTTCCCCTCTGAAGGCTTTCACCTTGTTCTTCACAGGCATGAACCTCCTGACACATTAACATAACAAGTAATGTACAAAGAGATATTACGGTAACTGATACGACAATCTCTGGTAACATTGAGTTTGGTAACTGCTACTGAGTGTGGACTGAAAAATGGCATTTCCTCACCTGACCTCAACCTCTGCTGTTTTTCTTTTTTTTTTTTTTTCTTTTTTAAAGTACTTCTCTCCCCACAATGATTTTTACACCCACTGTATAATTTTCTTTGCAGTTTGCCCTGCAGATATCCTCTCAGCTACATACATCTTACAGTTTAATTGGCCTCTCAGGGACTAAACTGGAAATGTTACAGTGACAAAGGCCAAATACCTTTGGTGGGGAAAATAAATCATTGTTTATGGCACAGAGTCGGGTTGATCCGTTAGATTAGAGATGGGAAAACTTTGCTCACTTTAAAAAAAAAAAAAAAACTAATTAAGATTCTTCTCTGCTCTTCCAAAAGCTGCCCTGTTGAACAGACGTAATCTCCAGTGGAAGACTGCATGGCTGTACAGTTCCACAGTTTATAGCTAGTCATTAACTTGTGCTGACCTGTTGCAATATCAAGTTAGTTGAATGTAAAAAAAGAAGTTTAGTTTCGGCTTGATGTCCAGACTGTGTGTGCGTAACACTTGCGCTTTGGGATTGTGCAGTTATGCATTAAATAGCAGCTAGATTCCTATTCATTGTTATACATAAACACAAATGTGCAATGATGATAACACTTCAGCCTAAATGGAAACAGACCTTTATTGCATGTGCGTATGAAGCGTAGCTTCTTTTGTTCTCCTGGGTTTGTGTGGTCAAAGCTGTTTAATGAGGAATCTACACCAGATCACCTTCATGCACAGGCACTCATAATTTTTTTATTTTTTCATAAAAAATGTAAAATGTTAACAGTGCCCCAAAAGTACAGTTTTCTTCACCAGTGAATATTAGCCTGTTTCAGCACAAGAAGTGGCCATCATTAACATCCTGTGTTGATGAGCGGAGGTTTGAAATTAAAAATGATTTTTTGTTTTACATACAGTTGCGTTACGTTACACTAGGGGTGTGGAAGCCCTGAAAAAAACACTTTTTTTTTTAAAGACCCACTTTTAAAATCTGACCAAAGTTTGTTTTTCTCTTGACTTTAAGTCATTTTCAAGTTTATTTAAAAAATAAAAAAATAAAAAAATTTAAAAATAATATATTAGATTTTTTTTTTCCCCCTCTTGAGATATTATATTTTTTCCTAAATGTGAGAATACAAAATGAGTGAATAAAACTTGACTAGTCGGTTTTCTGTGGAGTATCTTTGACTATAAGAAATTTATTTTATTTTATTTTTTTTTCATTTCTACAGCAAACAACCAACAGAGTGGAAAATAAACAAGTTTATTTCAAGTCTTTTTATTTACTTATTTATTTTTGCTTGGCTTAGGCCCTTAAGACTGAGTGGGGGGGAGGAGGGACTCAATGTGTTGTGTTAATTTTCATGATTCAGCAGCAACAGAATACAAAATGAAACAGTTTATTTCCACACACAATTTATGGGTAAATTATTCCATTAGTCTGAGTTTGCACATAGCTGACCAGCTGAATTCCTGCTCCTCCCAGCTTAGCTTTTTTAAAGGCTGCTGCCTCATACTCGCTCCTTCCTCCCTGACTTTAATGTTGCTCCAAAGCAGTGAGTTTTCTAAGATGACTAGATCTGTATCTTGACTTCAAGACTTCTAATGGTTTCCCAACATTTCCAAAATACAACATGTTTACATAAAAAAAGGCTGTTGGCATAAAAGCATAAAAAAGATTTACATTTAGTTTCCCTAAACCCTTGTTTCCTGTTATCTGCTAAAAATCTATCTTGCTCCCACTCACTGACTTACAGCCTGAATAAAATGCTCATATTTCTATTTTTAAATAGCTAAAAAAAATAAATACCAATTTGGTGTTCATTAATGGTTTAAAAAAAAAATCAGGCCTAATCAACCCTTAGTTTTTTCTGCCTTTAAAGATGTTACAGATTATGATTTGAGGTTGGAGTATAAGGCAGCAGCATGAGTCACATTTCAAACCCAAACGTATTCTGTTTGTGCTCTCAGCTTAATTAATCACTTCCTGATTACTATGCCAACAGATTTCAGGCTATAGTGGTCAGGTCAAATTAATTAATATTCGCCTGCAACATATTGTCTTCGGACACATTCCCTCCAACGAACCTCATTAAAAATTCCGATTTACCCGACTATCTAAATTAACAAATGATCCGCATTTCAAGCGTCAAGTTCTTCATAGCAAGCATTTCCTCGTTTGTTTTGCCCCTTCAGAGCCAAAACACCTGGACACGGATGGACCCCGTAGGCTTTTACTTCAAGAGCGGACAGTAAAGACTGTGTGTGTGTGTGATTTTTAATTCCTCGTGTGCTTTTGTGTGTCCATGTGTGACCTCGTCGATCAGGATTCAGCCGATGGGGCTGGTGGAGCGGATCCAGGCCATAGCCCAGAACATGTCCGACATGGCGCTGCGGGTGGAGCAGATCCTGCAGCGCAGCGTGGCCAACAGCCGAGGTACAGCTTTGAAAACACGCATGGGTGCACATGCTGGAGGACGCAGAGAGAATATCAAACGCAGCTACAACCCGTCTGATAAACACACCTGTCAGTCGGCGGCACATCCACTGTGAATCTGGGCCTGTGCTTTAAGGCCAAGCGATCTCAACCTGAGCGCCTCAATGCATGCTGGTTGATTATACCATCTATGACGGTCATTATTTACTGAGCATCCTCTGTTCGGGCAGCAGTGTTGCTGCCATGTCGCACAGTAAACTGCCTTCTGCAGCACCTTCAGATCCCAAAGACGAACAGCCGTCTTGTTAATCAGGTCCGGGTTATGTCAGTTTTATTAATAGCTCTCATTCCCAGCTACTTTATAGTGCATAAAATAGAAATCAGGCGGCGTGATTGAATTCATGATTTAATCCCCCCCCCACCCCCACTTTGTATCCTCACCCTGCACTTGACTGAACACAATTTAACACACAGAGTCATTAAAATGTGTCAGATCATTTCTCTCTCTCTGTGTCTGATGCCATTAAAACAAAACAGGCGGTGAACCTGGCTGCGTTTTTTTTTTTTTTTGACAAAGAAACGAGGTGGCGCTTTTTGCGACGAGACATCTGTCGTTATCGTGCTAATCAGATGGACCGACTGGCAAGTATTTGTCTGTGATTGTGTCGTCTTAAGGCTTCCTAAGAAGCCGGCGGGCGGAGGAGCCGCAACCGCTCCTTAATTAGACGAACTCGCGCTGCGCTTCATGACGAGAAAAAATTGGGGAGAGGAGGCGAGAGGTTAACGCAGAGAGAGGAGGGAAGAATAGGTTTAGTCATCGACAGAAGTAGGGAAAGAGGATGTGAAGAGCTGAATAAGGAGGCAGGAAAGAAGAGAGGAGGGTTTTTTTTCAGTGAGTCACTCTAATGTGAATTATGTACAGAAAATGATGTGGATTTGGACATCCTTGGTCAATCTGGAAGGGAGCTTGTTATCTGGACTTTTTCTCCAAATTACCTCTGCTTTTCCTCATGGCTGATGATGCATTATTGATACCAAAAGCAGGAAGTTGTCGCCTGAATTTACCTTCAATTCTTGCAGTGATTAATAATAAACTGGCAAGTTTCTTCCTTTTTTCTTCTTCTTCTTTTTTTTTTTTACCTCCTAAAGGTAAAGGATTCTTGGAAATAATCTTATTCCAGATGAGGAGTTTTAAAAGAGTATGTAATATTCAGAATCTTTCAATATTAATGCAAAATTCTCACAAAAGTATGTCTTTTGTGGATTTATTTTTACTTTTGTTTAAACTTGTATTCTATTTTGAAAAGTGTGCAGTGATCTTGTGTTTCCACTGGTGGACAGCAATCTGCAAGTTTACCCACAGGTTCTAAATTGGATTTAGGTCTGAGCTTTGACTAGGCCAATCCAATGTGTTTACATGTTTTCCCTTAAAACACCGGGGTGTTGCTTTAGCAGCAAGTTCTGGGTCATTGTCCTGTTAGAAAGTGATCCTCCCAGTCTCAGATGACTGACAGACTAAAACGGGTTTTTCTCAAAAATATCCGTGAATTTGGCACCATCCATCCTCCCCTCAATTCAAACCAGTGTCCCAGTCCCTGCTGGTGCTTTTAGGTTGATGAGGGGTGTTGATTTTGTGCCAGAAAGAGTAGTTTTCTTATTGGCTGAAGAGTTCGATTTTGGTCTCATTTGACCAAAAACACCTTCAGGGTTACCTTTTCTTCTCTGTGCTGTCTCTCTGATTAATGCCCTCCTCACCCGATGTGAAAGTTTTGGTGGGCGGGGCTCTGTTGGCAGATTTGTTGTGGTACAATGTTCTTTCCATTTGATGGTAACGGGATTTAGTGGCGCTCTGGGGGATCGTCAGGGATGCCGACACCCCACACCAAAAACCTGCAGCTGTAGTTGCAGAGGAAAGTCGTTCAAAAAAATGATCGGCTCTGGAGGCTGAATACAAATGCAAGCCCCACTTTTAACATTTATATTTATAGAAACTTTTTTTTCGGAACACGGCACAAATAAGCCACAATTCAGTTCAAAGTGTTTTCCTTCTCGCAAATACACACTAAATGTTGGTCTGTCCCTTAACATACATTGACCTTTGTGAATAAAATTTGAAAAATTAAAAGTTTCATTAGATTTCAATGCTTTTGCAAGCCACTGAAAACCAATATAACTCTATATATCAGTTAACTTATGTGTGTTGTGAATCTTAATACAGACTTCGTATGTACCCTTGACCTTTATTCTGCTATATCACTGTTCAGATACAGAGTCTAAAAGCTGAACGCGATTTATCCCATGTCAATCAATCTTTTTCTGTAACTTTATTGTTTAAATGAAGCTGAAGAAGCTGCACACTAGCTTGTACTCTCACCAATCTTTCACAAAGGCTCCACTAACGTTCGTTCTTTCATTCACTTTTTTATATCTGATCACTTTATGTACTGAAACTGCATAGTTTTTTTATTTAGATTTTTTTTTTAAAGTGTGAACAAAAGTCTTTATATCGGCTTAAAAAATGTGCATTATGTGAAATTACAGCATTAACTAGCATGAATAAAAGAGATATCCTCAAATAAGATCAACCAGACAGGAATTAATTTGAACTAAAAGCTCAAGTAGCCAGCAGGGAGTTGACTAAAAGACTCTCAGGCCACTTAAAGTAAAATGTTGTGATGACAAAAAAAAAAAAAAAGTTTAAACTTTGGGACAACAATCCCAAACCAGTGAGTGAGTATTGCCTCAAAAACAGGTTCCTAGCATTCTGATGTTGTAATGGCATACTTAAACTGTGTTTTACTGCTCCAGTGGCCTGCAGGCTTGTTGGCTTGGTGGGGAATATGAATGCATAAGGAACAGTCTAAGTTGAGCCAGAAAAAGAAATGAAGAAAAATTACAAAAGTGTACGTAGATCCTAAAAAAAATCTACAAATCAGAAAATGAAATATAAAAAATCCCAGGTTTGAGTAAAGATTTGCTTTTGTGTTGTAAGATAATATTCTCTGTATTGATGAGAGAAGAAAAATCAAAGTGGAAATTCATTTTACTGTGATGCTAAAGCATAAAATCTGGAAACTTTTATTGCTCTGCATTTGCCGTCATCGTAAAACGCTGAACAAGAGAGACAAAAATCCATCTTGGTTAATTAGCGTTATTTCGAGTCGAGCAGAAGCTCCTAGAATGAGCCCTGCTTGCTGCCAGGAAAGTGACAGCAGAAAATGCTTCCAAAGAAGAAGACTTTTTTTTTTTTTTTTATCGTTACATTTTCTCATCAACACAGTTGTCAAAACAACATTTCCATTTTGTGGTCACCGTCCTGTCTCGACATGACCTGAAATGCCACTCATCATAAAACCTGTGGCGAAGAAGCGTCATCTAAATCTTAGATTTTGCACCAACATTTGAAAATGTCACTTTCAGATAAATCAGTTGCAGTGGAAAAGATTCTGATAGACTTCACCAACAACTAAGTTAAGGTTGACAATATTCATGACATGCTAGCATAGCAAAGACTTTATCTTATAGACTTGGGTGACCCTGATTCAACTCTTAAGATTTCATGCTGCAAATTCATACAAAACGTACATATATAGTTTATTTAGGCAAAATTCAGCATTAATTTATTTTTTTTCTGGCTGACATCATAGCTGCTGTCAGTGACAATCGTCAGAGATTACCGATCTTCCTTGAGTTTCGTACTTGAGGTTTTATGATTAAAATAAGTTCTCACTATGCTCAGGATAAGAGCTTCAATATAATAACACTGAATGAAGCTGTGGATATAACACTGATCTGCATTGAAATGACAGTAAATTGAATCACAACAGACTTTTATTTTATTAGACTTAAGTGAAAAATGCCCCGAAGTAAATACAGTAGGGATTTGAAAATATGCAATTTTATTGAATTGCAATAATTTGAATTAATTTGTGGTCATTTGATGTAAAATATACATCGAGTAAAATCAGCACGCTCTGTGACAATATAAGCAAGAACCTGAAGCAATTTCAAGCTCCTTGTCCTCAGTTGTGATGAAATTGGAAAGACGCATGGACAAATACCTTCTGGATAGAAGTTTGTTTTATGGTCAGAGGAGATAAAGATGGAGCTATTTGACCAGAATCACAAAGTATCTTTGGAGGACATTTATCTCAACCCCACATTAGAAATGATAAAGCAGGTAAAATGAAACGTTTTGAAATGCCCATGAAGTTAACCCTTTTAAAAATGAATGAACTATGCATAAAAGTCGGGTTTCCCTAATTCTCATTTTTAAAAATCATTAAAGCAGTGAAGCATGGGAAATCCTTAAGTCTGCGTGTTTATCTTTACAGGTAAAGATGGAGTCTTTGGCTCCTGTGAAACTCCCAAGGATCCCCATTACCCAGACTGCACCAGCAAGATGGATGTAAGCCTTCATGTTTTACTCACCTGCAGCATTTCACACAACGAGCACTCGTCCCACACCGACTCACCTTGCTGCAACATAAATTCTTAAAAATGGTCGAATGCTTAACGATACTGCAAAACTGACATGTCTGACAAGTCTGTTTGACAGCAAGAAAAGGAAGGAAAATAAAGCTTCATGGACAGACACATTGTTAACTTATCATTCAATGTCCTCTGTGTTTATTAGCAGCTGATAAAGATGCATAAAAAGACAATTACATCTTTTATTGTAGTAACAGTCACACTGAAAAACATTGTTTTTTTTTTCAGGTTGTTTGTAAGAGTTCTACTTTTTTTTTTTTTCTTTTAAGTTTTATTTGTTGCTCTGTCTTTAAATGCATCCAGGTTTAGGTTAGCAGCTACTTTATTGTAGTAATTTTCTGCCTTACTCAAAGGGCTGTCGTCTTGTCTTCCTCATTTTGAAGAGTGACCAGGAGACTGCTGTGTTATTCTGCACTGCACGTATTTCAGATGATGAAATGGAAACACTGCAGAAGAGGAACAATGTCAGGAGCAAACATGCTCAGCTATAGGATACCTTCATAAATATTTCTTTTAGACGTACCTGTCTGTAAGCATGTGACAACTTTCCCAATGTGAGATGGATAAGATGTTGACTTATAAAAGTTAACATTTACTATACAGGTTCATCGTAGTAAATCAAGAGTTTTATTGAAAAGTTGAATTATTTCAGTAAGTCAATTACTAAAAAGGAGACATGGCATATAAAGATAGTTCAGAAATATGTCTGTTAATTTAAATGATGATGACTTCCAGCTAATAAAACACACAAATCATTTTTCTTAGAATATTTTACATTAGAGCTGTAAAAATAAAAAATTGCACACAGAAATGTGGGGCTACTGAAAGGTACCTCTGTGTACTGGAGAGTGTGTGCAATCAATTCTTGCTTGGCACCTATTTTGCATAAATTACTGCATCAGTGCAGTGTGGGATGGAGACCCTCAGCCTCTGGCACTGCTGAGTTGTTGAGTTGGCCTACGATGCTTTAGCAGCGAACCTTTGATCATCTGCGTTGTTTTCTCTGATGTCTCGCAGCTTTTTCTCGACAATCACGCATAGATTCTCTATGAAGTTTAGCTCTGGCTAAGGTTTTCCTGGGCAATTAAGTGCAGCGGTGGTCATGCCTGGTAGAGTGTTGTACTTTTTCTGGACTTGATAAAGCACATTAAGTCGACACCAGTGGATAATGCAACTGTGGCTCTTTGGATAGAGTAGTCGTCTTGCGATCGGAAGGTTGTAGGCTCAATTCCTCCTGCTTCGATTTTACATCCTTGAGACAAATAACTATCGTCCCTTTCCAGTGGATGCGTGCTCGTTGGACCTCGGACCCCTGCTATGCGTTTTATGGCGTCGACGGCTCCGACTGCTCCTTCCTCATCTACTTAAGCGAGGTGGAGTGGTTCTGTCCCCCGCTGCCCTGGAGGAACCAAACTGCGACACCTACTCTGAAGCCTCTTCCCAAAAGACAGGTACCGAAAAAAAGAATAAACTTCTAGATCATTAGTTTTATTTCCGCAATAAGACAGCTGGCTGAACGGGAGAAACAAGCAGACCGACGGGCCTCATTTAAATTGGAAGCGTTCGCCTGCTAATGCAAACACATTTGTTCAGTCCCTGGAAAGAACAAATTAACAGTTGCTACCTCTTTACATGAAATCTGGCTCCACAGATGAACTAAAGAACATTAGCAGTTTGTTTCCGAGCAAATGAGAAGGAGATCTGTGGAAAAGGAATTATAAGAGTATATAATTATAAGAAATAAAACAAAACAATCTGTTGGTGGATAGGAAACTACAGGCAGATGTCTCTGCCGAGGTAACACACGTTACTTTGTATTCACCGAATGCTAAGTGCATTTTTGAAAACTTGAAAATATTCACAATATGCCACAGGATGATTTGTTTAATCCGACACTAGACAGTGCAGGAAGGCAGCTGTTTTTCCTCATAGATACCTGGCTGTCACCTCCAGTTTTCACCATCAGCTGATTTTCTGTCTCGTTTAATCACCGTATTTTCTGCATCAACAACATGATGCTCTGACCCGACACCGTCACTCCGCGAGGGCCTCCCCAGCTCTCACCTCCGTCTCCTCCTCCTTGTTTTCCCCCCTCAGCGTTGCGTTCAGCTGCCACGTTGGGAACTGATGTTAATTCCCCTTGAAGCTCCTCTTTCTGCTCTAATTGCTGGCCTGCTTCCTCAGGGATAAATCCCAAAGGTTTTCCTTAAGGTGTTCCACGTCTTACTGAGCCGTACACAAGGCACTCTTGGGAGCGATGGAAAAACATCTGTGACGGCAGCGTACAATGCCTTCGCAAGAATTTACATTTCCTAATAGAGAACGCGTTTTTGGCACCCGTTAGAGGAAATGTTTTCCCTTCACACGGAGATGTTGTGCTGCGATGCAGGACTGACACAAAGGGGGGAAATGTGGACAGGCTGTTTATGAGGTAAAACCTGGGATTCCCTCAGGCTTCCAGCTGGAAAAGCCTTCCCCCAGGGTACAAGCACATAACACAATTTGACATGCTGTCTGCACTGCTGGAGTTTTAACCGCCTCCAATAAAAGAAAACGTCTCTCTCAAAGAGAACAGACTCATCCTGTCACTTCTGTCTTTTCGCGTCCGTTCTGTTCTGCTTTGGGCGTACAGTCTTAAGGCTCCAGCTTTACACAGACGGACGTCTTTAAATTTTACACACCAACTTTTCACAGGAGCGTCTCTGCGCTCACATTGTTCTTCCTGCTCCTTCATCCAGGCTGTTTTCCAGTCCGACATCGGCAGTCTGCTGGAGCAGGTGGGAACCGGAAAGGAGTCCCTGAGCTTCATGAGGAGACGCATACGCAGGCTGTCGGCGCAGTGGGCCTCCGCCGCCCGGCGGCTGGATGAGAAACTCCGCAGCCTCTGGCGAGAGCAGAAAAGGGTAAACGGGGGGGATTTTCTCTCACATACACACACACACAGAGGTTTATTTATTTTTTTGTGCAGACACTATCGGATCAAAGTGTGAAATTCTTTTCAAGGTGGCTCAGGTGGAAGACTTTCTGAATTCATATGAGGGGTTTTCCTAGGAGCCAATTTGAAAATGGCTGCACGCACATCTGCTGCGGTCTCGCTCCTGTTAGGAAAATCTTTGCTTATTTTTTTTTTGCTCCATTTTTATGAGAAAGATCAGGATGACCTTTGGTGATGCGAAGAGATTTGCAGATGACCTTTTTCAGAGGAGAAACCACAAAACCAACTGCTGAGCGGACAAATAAGTAAAGAATTGTTTGCTGTGGAGCTTCCTGTGCCCTGCATTAATACGGTTTTATTATTATTTGTTAATATAGCTACGTTACAAACCGAAACATTAATGTGTTTTATTACAATTTTGTGTAATAGATGAGCACAAAATAGTGCATTACTGTCAAATAGAGGGAAAATAAAGTCTTCAATGTTAATTTTTACATAAATATCTGAAAAGTGTGGCTTGCATTCATATTTAACCCCACTGACTCCTCTGACTAAAACCTAATTGAACCAGTTTCCTTCGTTCTTTGTTGGACAATGTTAATGTCTGACATGTTTTTGTAAACACTTTGATGTTTAGCAGAAACGTAACACTGGACATCATGATGAAAACATATCATCCCCATGGCGACGGCAGCATGCTGAGGCGATGTTCTTTGTCCAGTTAATAATGGGATGGATAAAAGCAAGGAGGTCAAGGAAAACAACCTGTTGGAGGTTGCAAAAGATTTCACACGGAGGTGCGACGACGACCTTCGACATTCAGTCAGAGATATGCTGGAATAGATTAAATCAAAGTATTTTTCTGTGATGGAGTGGCACAGTAAAAGTCCTGGATTAGATTTTGAGGTTAAATGCAAATACATGCCGAAAACATTTAAGATTTTAATTATTAAAAGAAAAAATAGTGAAAAACACGTGCTCTTTCTCGTCCCCTTCACAATTAGTCATTATGTTACGTTGGCCTGGTTTTATTCACTCTGATCACTCGCACAGCTGCCGTTATTATATTTTTGTGCGTCAAGTGATAGAGGTGCTGCTCCTCTACCAAATGCTTTCGATCTTCTGCCTCTGAAAGGAAACAGCGCTTCATAAATATCTTTCAAAAAGACAAAAATATTTTCATTTTTAAATTATTTTCTTGTATGAATTGACCAGAAATTATTTGTTCTTGCTTTGTTGCCAGATTTCTCACTTCCTTTTCTTTAGTTTTCCTACAACTCTTGAAATCTATTTGGTGATTCAACAGAGGAGAACAAAAGTCTCTCTCATTACATGTTTTTGGATGAGACACGTACGAGGAAACCAGACGGTCCTTTAATGCCCTTACGCCCTGAAGCTGCTGAGTTCCCCGAACAGTATGACATTTTCTTGGACTAACATTTTCCTCCCTTATCTACGGCCGCCTGGAGTGAATCACACAATGCTGAGTTAAAAGCGTAAAAAGATGATGACAGACAGGAGCCTCTCGCAGACGTTCGTCGGCTTTCACCGCTGACATTTACGGGGAAATTTCCACCGAGTTTCTAAGAAAGCCTCACCTGGAGGCACGCGTGTCTGGGGTAAAAAAAAAGTGGCCGTGACATTGGATGTTTTCCTCGTGTTTGAAATTGTTCTTAAGGAATCAACCCTGCGTAAAATTTTACCCCAGATCTACTGTTACAGCTTTGTTTCTTGTAATGATTTGTTCGACAGAAGTGGTTACTGTCCATCAGCAGAACCTTGCAGGCGTTGCCGCCATTGCTCCGACACTGAGCTTTGCAACAGGAACAGAAATGAGTAGATTTGTGTGGTGTAGAGATGTTTTAGAGAACATCTCGGCCCCCGTCTGTCTGTTTATCATCTTTATGCT
Organism: Poecilia formosa; assembly: GCF_000485575.1. Lineage (NCBI taxonomy): Eukaryota > Metazoa > Chordata > Actinopteri > Cyprinodontiformes > Poeciliidae > Poecilia > Poecilia formosa. Next base: position 122,763 of record NW_006800285.1, read on the forward strand.
CCGGTTTGCTGCTGTTAGGATCTGGACAGCCAGTACTTCACCGAGCAGCCCGTATTTACCGCTTACTCTCTCTGCTGAGTCATATGACTTGACTTGATTATAAGTGATCATAGTCCTGTGGTGAGAGGCTGATGTCTGGAAGAACAAATCACCTGCCTCTGTCTACGCTGGCAAAATGTTCATTATCTGCTCTACGATGTTTTCCAAAAGCAGAAGTCCTAAAGGAAGACATTTTTCCTTGATTTCTCGTTAATGCCAGGTTCGCTTTGCAATGAGCGAAACGGCTCACACAACCGAGACGGACATCCAGCTTTGAGTCTTATTAGACTCCCTGGAAACTCCTCCATCTCCAGTCAAGCAATTGTAAATGCTCTAAGTTTTATAGCATACAATCAAAACAAATGTTAACCTTGAAAAAGTGCTGCACATACATCTGCTTGCAGCTTTAGTGACTTTTTTTTTTTTTTTCTGGTCAGCTGCAGCTCATTAAACACATCATAAACATGGCTGTAAACATCACAGCCATGTTTATACCGAGATCTACATCTATCTACGCTGTGAAATACGCCAGTCCAACATGGACACACACTTTATCTGTCATCATTAGCTTCCTCCTACCATAGATCACTTTGCTTCCTGTGTGCATTGAAAGATGTTTAAAATAACAGAACTTGTGAACGTAATCCTTTAAATTCTGTATAAAAACTTTCACATTTTTTGTCTTTTATTGGTTAGGCTGGATCTGAAGTAAGATGTCAAAAGTTATTTATTTATTGTTAAAATTATAACAGCAACACTGAGAAGTTTTTGCTTTTCAATATGCTAAAAACTCCATTTTTAGCATATTGAAATATTAAACTTACTTGTCAGAACATGATTGGAAACCAGGTATTTACATACGGCATGAAATCTGGTGATTTGTGCCACAACTCAGGTGTTGTTTTATTATTTCCACGTAATGTTTTTTTCCTCATAATACCTTGCACAGTGTAAAAAACACCAGTCCAACCAAAAGCAAAATACTCTAACCACATGATGCTTTCAACCCTCAGTGTATTATAAGCCTGGCGGGTCACCAGGCTTTACTTGTGCCCCCACCAGGCTTAGCATTGCTTATTTATTTTCTTTCTTTGAAAATGTTTGCATTTTTTAAGACTTTATAGTTGTTGTTCTGATGTTAATCTTCCAATCTTCCAATAACGCATAATTATCAAGTGCTATTTAAAAATTTCCTGTCAACTTTAAACATTTTTTAACTCAAAAACACGAATAAGTTTTGAGGGGTTGGCAAGTTTTCTGGGGGAAATCTTGTGGATGGTGTCTTCAATCTGGCAAGCTTCCTTTTGTTGGATGTACATGTCAACAGATCGTTTAACTTCAGTAATAAGTGACTTCTTCCCTCTCAATGTATCCATATGATTTGGCTCAAAGACCCGTTTCCTTTCAGAAGACTGCTACTTGCTTAAACTTTGCGCTTTTATGATCAGAGCAACAATTCAAAAGCATTAAACAACAGAAACTGAGCCAAAGAAGAAAGCAAGTCAGTCTTACACACAGTGATGAGGATTTCCATAAAACCTTGCCAAGTTTATGTAACCTAAACTACTCACCCAACATTTTTCATTGCCCCTACCACTAACCTCTTCAGTAGTTATCGCTCCTTGTCAAAAAAAAAAGTGTGAATAATCTTCGAATAATTCATACTCAATTGGCATAAAACTAGACTTTGAAGTTCTCTAATGCTGATCTTTGAAGATTATTCCTTTACATACGTGAAAATCATTTGACAAAAATAATTATCAGTATAAATGTTTTATTAACATTAAATTTAATGAATTCATTTGGACCATTTAAGAAAAATGTGAAGAGCTGAAGTTTATATTGCTTAGACAGTTTGATAAATATTTCCGGGTATGTTTGTGGGACAATATAAAAAAAAAATGTAGAGGAGGCTGTTCTTGCCAACGAATGGAGAAATAAAATTGGCAAATATCACTTTGGATGATGAAAACCAGTTCAGAGAGCGGCCACGTTTTATTTTTCCCCGTTTGTGTTTTGCACTGTTGTGGCAGTGACTAATGCTGAGAGATTTTCAAGATTTATTGAACTTCATATCCAAACTGAAAGGGAACATTCCCCTGTGACTGTTTACTAAAGTTTATCTGAGACAAATGTGTGACTGTGGAGTAAAAAAAAAAAAGGTGCCAACATCTGTTAAAAGTCTAATTTCATTAAATATTTAACAAGCAGGGAATTGCATCCTTCCCCATCAGCAATTAAACTGCTCATGTATCACTGTGTGAAGAAATTAGCGCTCCACAGGTCAATTTTTATTTCAGATTCATGGAGAGTTGATCTTGTTTTCTTGGAGTTGGAGTAGGAAAAAACTAATCAGTCTGCATTTTTTCCCCACTTCTCTGAGAGTCACAATTAAATTAAAACGTGACCAGTGAGTCGTGTTTGATATCTTAATTCTGTTTGACTCTAATCTGGTCCAGTGTCAGTAAACAGAGAAAATAAACTGTGAAACTGCGAGGATGGCTGTTTTTTTTGTTTGTTTGTTTTTTTCTGTCTTGGAAAATGGAGGAGTCAGGAAAACTCTTCAGTTTGATTAACGTATTTTCCAGGTATGGACAGCCGTCCATACCTGGAAAATACGAATATGAGTCATTAAAGGATATTCGTATTATTAGAACTTGTCCATACATGTATCTACTCCTCTGTCAATCAAATGTAGTTATTTTTCTTACCTCAAAAATTGATTAAAATGTTGATTGGACCTGAAAAAATAAGACATTGTGATCTGCGCGAACTCAATTTTTAGTAGCTTTCTTTCTTTTTCTTTTTCTCCAGATTTTAGTCCATGTGGGCTTTCTGACCGAGGAGTCTGGAGACGTTTTCAGTCCCAAGGTGCTGAAGGGCGGCCCTCTGGGTGAGATGGTGCAATGGGCCGACATTCTCACCGCTCTCCACGTGCTTGGACACGATGTCAAGATCTCCGTTTCCCTCAAAGAGCTGCACGGGTGAGCTCAATCATTACAGTCGTATTTGTTGTGAAATTGCTCTGCTTTTAAAAGGTAGATTCATCAACGGTTTTCACTCCTTCTTGGGGGGGCAAACTGGAGATCTCTACCTCGCACACGCTTTGTTTTTTATTATTATTTTGGCTGCAGATCTTGTTAAATTCTCCCTCTGAAGAAAGCTGGTTAAGACTAAAGGCTTCTCTTCTGCTCCTCCTTCTCGCGTTCGCCGAAGTCAGATCAGCAGAATCGGATTTAGTATGTATATTTTAAAAATGACTATTTTCCTGTCGCGCTGCGGGAGGCGAGAAAGACGAGTCTCGGTGCTGCCTCAGATGACCAGAGCTAGTAACGTGTCCCGGTTGTTGAGCGCTTCGCCCAACGCTGTGGCCAGGAAACGCGTGTGTTGATGAGTCAGTGCCGCCCTCCGATCTTAGATTTCAGGCCGTGAAGAAAAGCGGCTCTGATCGGCTGGTTCCAGGGAGACCGGTGAGGTGGGGAAGACTCTGCAGGAAAAGCTTCTGCTGGCCGCGCCATTATTTATCCACTAATTGGTGTCGCGGTGTATTGAACCCCAACGGCCTGTCTCTGTTGGGAAAAGCAGCTGATTTTTCTTTTTTTTCTTTTTTTTTTAGAAAACCAAACAAGTTTGAAGGCCAGAACTTATTTTAACTGCTTCCTTTTTAGTGTGTCCACAGGCAGAAATACTTCATTGTTAGTGGTTTTTGTTACGGAGGTGTGGCAGGATAACATTCACGCTAATATTGGATTGTACTCAGCACCAAATGAAACATTCACCCTTTGAGCAAATCTAACAGATGGTGGTAACTAATAGAAAATGATTTTTTTTTTTTTTTACAGGCTCTGACCACCCCTCTGGATCAAAAATGCAACCCAGTACACACATGCCTATTTATTTCCAGCCAGTTAATGACAGGCGCCAAACAACTATAAATCTGATTTCTGCGGCTATTAATGGGCAGGGGAAGAAAACATTTCTCGCCGTCTCTACTCTTACTCTCCTACACGCTATTAAATTGACAGATCGTTATGTGGGTTGTGCTCCCACAGAATCCCCTCAGGCTTGTGTCTATTTACATTTTCAACCCTTCGCCTTTCCGCTCAAGCTTTGAAAAGGAGCTTAATATCACTGGACAGGCTGCTGAGGTAGACAGAACCATTGATAAGGGCAGCGGCCTTTCTCATAAGCAGATTGTCCACGCTGGGAATTTATTTACAGTCGTGTCGAGCTGTTGCGCTGCATAACACGCAGTAATTGCCTCTGATTGGCAACGTTCAGCCACCGAGGCGTTTCCACTTAGAGGCGTCTCCGGCTGGCGTCTTCTCTTTGGTTTCCTGCTAGGACAAGACGGTTATCTGTGCATCTTGAGAGGCAATTGTTACTTCTGTGTGAAAAGAGTTTGTTTGCTGGCTGTGCAACGATCCACCTGTAGGTTTTCTTGGAAAAAAAATATATGTATATATTTCTAAGATTTGGCGTCAAGACAGTGGAAAACCATCTACAGCTTCGAAGAGCCGCCCAGCTCTTGGTACTGGAGACTTTTGAAGAAATGCCTGGTCGTTAAATCGTTAAAACATGTTTTCTGTTTTACAGATTTCTTCTGGTTTTTGTAACATTAAATATTAATATTTCAGATTATGAAATATAATTAATTTAAAAAATGCACTAACCTGGCCCTATGTGAAAAAGAAGCCACCACCTGATACAAAATAGTGTTTTTTAAAATTCCAGTGGAGGAATATTTGCACAATTTTCTTTGCCTCCTAGATAACTAGTCTTAATTCGCCGATATTAGAGAGTTACTTGTGTGACATTGAACCACATCATCTCATTCAGATTTAAATCCAGACTTTAACTTGGCCTCCATACTTATGGAGGTGAAGACGGAGAGCTCGTTGCCAGTCTCTCTCCTTCAGGATTCGCTGGTAGCTGAACTCACTGATGATCATTTACAGCAAGCTGTACAAGTCCTCAAGCAGCAAACCTGCATCACTCTTCCACCACCAGATTTGACTGCCAGTACAATGTTCTCTCTGCTCTCTGCTTGTGCCACTTCACTTCACTGCAACATTTGATGCGGTGGACCGCAGAGTTTTACTCATGATGCTGAACGACTTGCAGATATTTCCTGTTTTTTTTTTTTTTTTTAAAGGAGTTTCTCCTTCAAAAAATATCCTCTACTGACTTTCTGCTAACAGCTATTAAAAAGATGAGGTTTAATATCTTATAAGATTAAAATATTTAAAAGCAAAAGATACACAAATGTGAGCTAGAGGTATGTTTCATCCCTCCTAAAAGGTTTAAGCCTACTCAGAACATCAATCCCAATTTATTCAACGTGACTGTTTGTTTTGTTTAGATTTTGCATTTATGATTTACAGTTTTTTTTTTCTTTTAAACCACTTAAGTTTGTTAGCATATCAGCTTTGATACGTCTGACTCACATTTATCTCCCAGTAAAACAGAAAAAGTGATACTATCATCACCTGACAAATGCTCTTACATTATTAGCCAAACATGCGTCACTCTGTACATCCACTGAGTCCAGTGTTTTGATTCCAACCTAATACTGGATTCTTAAATCCATCTCACCATCTTGTCCTGAAACTCAAACATTTTTGCTCCATTCAGTGAAGTAGAAACAACTTATTTATGGATTTGTTTAATGTTATCACAAAAGACACGACTAAAGCATGTGCAAGCCATCGAAAATGCTGCAAAATGCCGGTTGGTAAAATATTCTCATGTAGCTGTTTTATATGTATTAGCCTGGCTTCCTGTGGCGTTCAGTGTTCATTTTAAAATAGTAGTGCTTGGATTTAAAGCGGCGAATGGTTTGGCACAAGAATTTCAGTCTAATCCTCTGACTAAAGACTCAGTTTTCTCTCTTTTCATTTCCTACATATTAGTCATTCCCCATACAAAGCTGAAAATTAAAGGATATCGAGCTTTTCAGGTTGTGACCTCGGGGGGTGGAACAACATGTCTCCGCAGATGCATTTGGTTGAATCACTAGTTTCTTTTAAATATCACTTCTGTTTGTCCAGGCACTTGGCAAGCATTATACTAGCATTAACACTTATCTGCTTTGATTTCATAATATTTTATTTATTTATTTATTATGATTTTCAAGCTTTACTAGCTTGTCTCCTCCTGTCTTTATGCTCTTTTGTACAGTGGTTTATATTTTTATGATCTTCATATGTGGTACAGCACTTTGTGGATGCGTCTGTGAAAAGTGCTTTATTAATGAATTATTCATGCATTTATTCATTGCTAGAACAAAAAAAAATATGTAAAGGGGAAAAAATCAGATTTTAGAGCTGCATAAACGTATTTAAGTGACTGCTAATGGTGATTAAAATGATCTGGCAAATCGTTGGGCAGCCATTTGGATTCAGGTGTTTACAGCTACTCTGTCTTGCGGTTGCCACTAAATAAATCTTGTATTAATTGGTACAATGTGCTTTTCAGTGCTTTGTGGATAATTTTGTCTCGCTGTATTTTCCCAGACAAGAAAACTCTATGAAAAATGGCTTCAACTTTTTTTTCTTAATACGTCTCAATTATTATTTTTTCATCTTATTTTTCATTAGTCATTTATAGATCGCAGAAAAATGCGTCGCATTCTCAGATCTTTTAGCCTACTTTGTAGCGACAGCTTCTGTTTAGTTAAATTCTTGATTCTACAGTGATACGACCTTGATGTGCATCATGAAAAAAATTGAGTTCATGCAGTTAATCATCTAATTTAAACGTCGATGGCATTGGCAACTTTGTTCCACGATTAATTAAACCATAATTTGGAAAGTGCTCTTTGTATTTACTCAGGTTATCTTTGTCTGATTAAAAATAGAGGAAATCTGTAGAGAATACTTTTTTTATAGCAGTGTATTTTTTTTATTCTATTGTAAAATTGTACTTTCCGTACTTTCGGACCGTTACTTTCGCCATCGCTCGCAGCACTTCTGGTATAGTATGCGGTGCTCGTTGAACTTTTCAGCGTTTTTCCGCTTTTCAGGCTCTCAAACATAAAGATCTAAAAATGTGTATTATTTTGTGAAGAATCAACGAGTGGGACACAATTGTGAGGTGGAACGACATTTATTGGATATTTTAAACTTTTTTTAATGAATAAAAAACTGGTTAACACTTTATTTGAAGGGGTGTGCATAAGACTGACATGACACTGTCAAAAACATGACATAACACCTGTCATGAACATAAAAAAGTCTTTATGAATGTTTATGACAGTTGTCATGAAGTGTCATTCGATAAGTAATGACACTTTTAATGTAAAGTTGCATTAAAAGTCCATTAAAATTGCCAACTTTGCATGATTTTGTAAATAATGACAATTTAATGCAAAGTTGGCGTTTTTAATGGACTTTTAATGCAACTTTTAGAGTAACTTTGCATTAAAAGTGTCATTATTTACTGAATGACACTTCATGACAACTGTCATAAACATTCATAAAGACTTTTTTATGTTCATGACAGTGTCATGTCAGTATTATGCACGCCCCTTCAAATAAAGTGTTATCAAAAACTGCAAGTGGAGCGTGCAATATTATCCGGCCCCCTTGCGTTGATACTTTGTGGCGCTGGCTTTTGCTGCAGTCACAGCTGCTAGTCGCTTGTTGTTTGTCTCTGTCAGTTTTCCACATCAAGAGTCTGAAATTTTTGCCCATTCTTCCTTAAAACAGCTGGAGCTCAGTGAGGATCAGTGAGGTTGGACGGAGAGCGCTTGTGAACAGCGGTTTTCAGCTCTTTCCACAGATTCTCGACTGGATTCAGGTCTGGGCTTTGACTTGGCCATTCTGGATACGTTTATTTGTGAACCATTCCATTGTAGATTTTGCTTTCATGTTTGGGATCATTGTCTTGTTGGAAGATGAATCTCCGTCCCAGTCTCAGGTCTTTTGCAGACTCCAACAGATTTTCAAAGTGGCAAAAGGTTGGAAAGTTCAAGGGGGCCGAATGTTTTCGCAAGGCACTGCAGGCGTTCCCTAGTTCCAGGTCGTAACGTTAAATTTAAAAACAAAGCTCCGGTGTTTGTTTAAAAATGTAGCCGTTTCATATGCAGGCCTCTCTTGCAAGTCGTCGAGTCGTTGAGAAGAATGGCAATTTATGAGTAACCAGTGGCAGCAGACGGAGACGATGAGCACACTTTTGGTTCCCGTTCTGGATTTATTGGAATCGATGTCAAGAATGAAGTGGCCTTGAAAAGATTCGTCATTTACGCCGACACTCGCGGCGCACTCAGGAGTCCGGAGCGGAGGGCGGCGGGGCGGGTAGCGGCTGTTTACAGAGGGACAAAGACACCTGTCACTTCCGCTGGGGGATCTCCTCCTCATCTTCTTCTTTTCCGAGCAGCACAGGTAATTAGCCTGCAACAGAGCGTGGCGAGACGCCGCCTCAAAAGTGTATAACCGGAGGAGGGAAATGAAAAAGAGCAGGGAGACAGCTGCTGCATAGCGACGTGGATTTCTATGGGGGAAAGCAGAGAAGTGTTGTAAGCACAGTTTCAAGCAATAGGTGCTGTCGTCCATAAATAATCTGGAGAAAAAAAATATATATATTTCCATTCTCTTCCACACACACTCGCTGTCCTCCGCTGCAGTGAAAGTTGATGCCACTTCTCTCGCAGTGTGACTCCACACTCCACTCAGACTCCCCCTTCTTCTTCTTCTTCTTCTGCTTTTTTTTTTTTTTCCCCCTGAGCCTGAAATTCATTTTGACATGTTGTTGTTGCTTCGCATCACCCTCCTCTCTCTCATGTGCTCTGGGTTTCGCATGCAGAGTGGGAATCTGACTTACATGAGCTGTTTGCACACTTCTGTCACATTTGCGTCTGGTGAGGGTCTCCACGGTGCGCCTCATCTCTAAACCGGCAGGTAAGGCGGGCCTCAATCTTGCCATCGCAGTCCAGTGGAAATTATTTGAAACCAGTCAGATCGAGGCTGAAATTTCCCGTCGCCTCGTCTTGAACGCTGAAGGCGACGGCAGGCATGCAAAGCCATTGTGATTTGTACAACCGTTTTCCCCTTTTGGCCCTTTCGACGATCAATATATATATATATATATATATTGCACCTAGCCCCTGTGGATAAAATTAAAGCAGGGTTAAGTTGTGACATATTATCCCCTGATTTTAAAATCTAATGGAGCACTGTTTAATTTGGCACCTGAAAAAGGAAAATGCTTGATAAAACTGCAGACCTGTGCAGGGAAGCTGGTCTGAGTTGGTAAGATGAGCGAAGCAATAAATACAGGAAGAAAACCTTTTTAGAAGATGTGAGATCCTTTAAGGTGCTGGAAGAGGATCACATTTCAGCGGGAAAAGTTATTAAATTGGAAAGCTTTAGATGAAAAACAAAATATATATGTATTCATATTTTAGAATGACCTAGATAAAGTACAAATCTGAGTCTAAAGGAGGGGAGATCAATACGTATTTTCCAGGATTGTATGCCTGGAAAATAGCGACAAAATGTTAAAATGTTTTACTGGGTATGAGGGCTGTTTTATTATGTGGGCACAACTGAATTGTCGAGCAACAGCAGCACTCAAAATTATATGTCATCTGTTTGTGAAAACAAAACAAAAATCCCCATTAATGCAAAAACACCATTTTCATACACGCTTTTCTTTTTGCTCACCTAAACTGTATAACAAGAGGATAAGACAAGCATTTCATTTTTAATGAGTTTTTTCGTCATTTTCAAGAAAATAAAGTGCATATTTGTGACCACAGTTAGAAAGAACATCTGAGTTTTTCCCTCCACCTGTAATCTTCCTGACTCCAGCTCTCTCTTTCTCATGCCAGGCCGCTCTCGCTCCCCCTGACAGCCCTCCTTGTGGCCTGTGTCATTCCTCTCACAGTGAGAGGCCTCCTTCCTGCTGCCCCACATCCCTCTCTACGCTCCCATCCCACAGACGTGCCAGCCAATTCCCTTCCCTGCTGGACGTGCGCGCCCCTCCATTAAGAAGTCATCACGTGTCACCGTGCAGCGCATTTCCTCGTTTGTTTCTGCGGCTCTCTCTCTCTCTCTCTCTTTCTCTCTCTCTCTCTCTCTCTCTCTCTCTGTGTCTTTCATCACACCGAGCCTCTGTAGTTGTCGTGGCCAGCTGTGAAACAGAGAAATTGTGCCCAGCGGTTGTTGCCAAGTGGGCTAAAGCTACGCACGCCGCGCGCCGTCCCTTCTGCTTTCAGAGATCATTTCCCTCGCTCTTGCTTAAGCAGCCTGGTAAAACCTTAATAACTTTTAGGCAGACCTGAAGTTTTGCATGTGCAAAATATGCAGATGCTGAAATTTTCTAAAACACCTTGCGCTAAATATTTTTTTTCTTATTTTCACTATTAAGCACAGAAATAGAAGCCGCAGAAGAAACTAGTCAACTTGAGTAGTTTAAGTCCATTCAAACTTCGCTAACAAGGCACTTATGTGTTGTGATATATTTTTATTTTTCAAACAGCTGCCTTTTGTTTTAATTACACTTCTATTCAGGATTTAGCAGCTTACACTAGAGAAATGAGCTGAATTTAGCAAAATGACTATTTTTTTTTTCTTGCTATTCTTTTGGAAATTCTTTTCTCTTTCTGCCTGAAAACTCGTCTCCAGTTTCTCACAGCTGGTGATTTTTCTGTCTTCAGTATCACACACGAAAAAGTAAACTCAGTACAAGATTTGTTTTACTTCCAAATCATGTAGCAAACCTCTGCTGAGAGCAGCATGAATTTTATATATACTGCTCAAAAAAATAAAGGGAACATTTCACTTTAATTTTGTGTGTGGCTCCAAATCCAGGCCTCCATTGGTTAATAAATTTGATTTCCATTGATGATTTTTGTGTGATTTTGTTGTCGGCACATTCAACTTTGTACAGAACAAAGTATTCAATGAGAATATNTGACCTTTGATTGAGGATCCTGGATCTGCTTGTTGATCATTTATGTTGGAAATAAGATTTCAGTCCATCTGCAGGGAATTGGAGTCGCTTCGAGTTGGAAACAGCTGATTCATTGTACTAGTTAATGTTTCTTCATTTTAGTTTTACATATGTAAAGTAGATATATGCAATATTTCTAAGTACTTTTATTGACATATTGATGATTAAATCTGTTTCATGATTACCGGTGCTTTTTTGTTAAAGCTGCATGGAAAGCGATCTCCACCAAACTTTACATTTCAGTACTTAGTGATACATCCATTAGCAATTTTGGGCTTTTTACAGGATTTGTCGGCAATAATAAAAAGATAAAAAGAATAAGCCCATTCTTATCCTTTAATCTGATGCGTTTTGCCCGGTGAATATTTCATAGATTTTGTTGTTGTTGTTGCCTTTTGGTGCATCTGTACTGTACGTGTGCATGAGCGGACTCCTGCATCCTTAATTCGTTTTAATCCTCCTCCCCCTCTCTCGTTTCTCCAAATTTGCATATATCCAATTAACCCCAGAACGGCGGCGGCGGCGGCTTTAGTGGATCTGTGAAGTGGAGGGCCAAGTTCTCCTCGGAGTCACTGTAATACATGTGCTCAAATTCACGTCGGCGTGAAGCCATTAAAGCAGGCACACGGCTTGATTCAATACTCCAACTCTGGTGTGTTGCGCATGAATATTGCCCACTAAGCGACAGGAAGTTGAATACATACCTGCGGTTTGTGTGAACTAAATCCTTAATTAAGGAGCTTTTGAAGATGCTGCTTGTTTTCATAACCAACATCAGTTTTCAAAGAGTTTTTAATGACAGCTTTCAAAATTGTCAGCCCAACACACCTTCATAACATAATATCTCCCAAACATTTTATCCATGCAGCCCAAAACTATCACACGATTATCACACTTTAGTGCATCGGTGTCGTATTCTTAAGCACCACTGCCTCCATTTTCTATTATTCCTTTCACAAAACCGATTCAACTTTAATTACCAGCTGGTGAATATTCACAATCCCACACTCCAAAAAAGAAAAACTAAATGTCATACAAACCTAGAAGTTTATGTTCTTCTGGACTTGTTTAGATTAAAGGCTTATTGAGTCACAGATTCTGTCAGAAAGAAGAAAACGCACGACTCGGTCTAAGAGCTTTTCTGTTTGTGTAAGCTCTGATTTACCTCGGGTGCATATCCTTCGACAGGTAAAACCACTGCCTAAGCCGCGGTTGGCTCATGCTTTGCTCATTATCCCACCTCCTGCAAGAGAACTGACTGACATGTCAGTTTCCAGACGGCCACAGTGCTGACTGGATGCGTTTACCGTCCAAGGACGGATCGATAGCCTCTTGGTTTGCAGGTGTTTATATCAATGTGTTGGGTTGTTTTTGAGCCAGATTTCTGAAGAGTAAAAAGGTCATAAATCTGTCTCCCAACTACAAAAATGCAAACAAAGGGAGTTGGACAAAAACTTTCTAAAGTCATCGAATCGATGTTCAGCATTGGTCTTGCACAGTATTGATGGAGTACTTCACTTCCCCACTGCTTTCATCTGGATACTTTCAATGTTTTCTTTAACTTTTCTGTGAGTTGAATTATGAAAGTAGCATTTTTGGATGCAAAAGCAATGATTGGGTTGATTAATCCCAACTTCATCTGTTAGATTACAACATAGTGGTGTTTTATATATCAGAATGTAAAACTCATTTTCAAAGTTAAACCTAGGCCAGTTTTAAAAACAGGGAAAATGACACCATATTTTCATTCAGTGGGTTACATTGTGTGATTATTAAAATATTTACATACAGTCAAATGTTTATGTACACTGAATAAAAAAAGACAAACACACCTTTATTTCTCTCTTTTTTAAGTTAAATCAAGCCAAATTCTCTAGTTTTGAAGATTTTAAAGACATTAATAAATAACAAAGACATTTATTTTACCTATAATCTGTTCCAGTTACAAAGAACCATAATCATTAACAGGAAAAAAAAAAAACTCCACAGATTTTACATCAGAATAAGTAAAGCTATGAGAATTAGATGGAATTTACCTTAACTTATGCGGAAAACGCACTTCACTGCACTGTTGTGACTTTTGCTTCAGTAAACTGTATCTGCCTTCTGGCAGAGCGGAGGCTTTCTCCTCGCAGTTCTGATCTCTGCAACATTGACGTTCAGTGTTGGAGGAGTCATGAATATTTATTAGACTATACAGAGAGGCCTTTAGGTGCTTAAAATGTATTCTGGGTTTCTTTTACACTTACTGATTATTGCACATCGTGCACTCTTTGGTCTGACTGTGGTTTTTATTTAAAGAGGTTTTGTAACCTCATTAGGCCTGATTGGTATCAACCAAAGCTTTTTCTTTGCTTGAAAATCTTTTTTGAAGGCGCTCTTAAATGTGTTTTACGGTGACGATGCGTCCTCCGTTTTAGGTTTTATGATGGGCTTAAGTCACGGTAGTTTCTGGATTGTTCATTGTAACCTCTTTTCTTTCATTTGGGTCAGATGACTGAAACCCAAATCCGTGTGGATGTTCCAAAGGAAAAGAAAATGATCCCAAACACACAGAGAGGCTGCTCTTGCACTTTACAGAAGGAGGATAATTTTAAGTTACTCAACAACACCGACCCTAATGGAAATCCTTAAAAGTCGTCTCTGTTCCAGTAAACCTTCTTAAGCTAACCCCAGCAAAAAATCCACAACAAATTTAAACGTATGCCCTCAATTCACTTATTTGCTTTTTTTTTTTTCTTCTTTTTTTAGAATTCTAACAGATGTGTTTTGTCTTCGCAAAAGAACAGTTTAAATAAATAAAAAAAAACAAACGGACAACATCCATGCTGATGACGAGTGCATGCAGCCTTCTGACTGGCACCGAGCGTCCTAGTTAAAGACTCCCTCGCTGTGTTTCTGTCGCAAAACAGCCAGCCTGGCCATGCGTGCGTGTCGGCGTGCAGCATTTCCTCTCCTCGTCCTCTTCTGTGTTTTCGCCACTCACAGGTCTGCAAAAGCATTTGTTGAGTTTTACGTGCGGTTCGATACGTGATATTGAGCTGAACAATGACGGGAAGTCCAGCAGTCTGTGCGTTGTTGGACGTGCGATGCTTGGAGCTCTGAGGAACAGTCATTATGCAAATCAGATGGCACTTGATAGGGAGAGGATATGCTGTCGGTATCGGTTATTAAATTTCTGTGATGGCGCACATTAATGCGTTTCAGGGTCTTCTCTTGTCTCCCTGTGGAGTTTTCCCATTTTTAAGTCCTTCAGAGCCTTACAATATGCACAGAAGTAGTTCTAATAGAAATGCATGTTTCACTTGCGCTGCTGCCTTTTAATTCAATAAAAGCAGATTTGGAAAAGCACTTTGTTCCCAGGAGGAAACCAACATGTAAACCATATGAGTTTTATTTTAGGTTTGGCTCACTCTTTAAAGCATTTTTAGTCAATTTTGACTTGTTTGCCATATTTTTCTGTAAAACGCATTCATTATTTTTTTTTTCTCAGTAAAGCAGATTGAACACTTTTTGTAAATTTATTTATTTTTTATAAAATATGTCTTTGTTTGAACTGGAACTCCAGGTTTTCTTATTAGACCTGAGCAGCTCAGACACTCGGATTCATTCCCTTCTGTCGCTTAACAAACATAATCTCAAAAGGTAAACACCCGGATGCGTTATGCTTCAACTCTTAATGAAGTTAATTTAAATAAAATGAGCATGACTGTCAGACTGTGTGGTGTCCCAACATTTCTGGAAAAAAATAGTCTTGTTCATTGTTCTCCTTTTGTTTCCTGAATGATCAAGATGAGATTAATTATTGCTTAACTACAATCGAGTAGCTTTCTTTTCCAGAGAAATAACTGAATATTTTCTGATGTATCCTTTTTACTGTACATCATCAGTCTTACCTCTGGTTTTCTGCTCTCCCAAATGCTCTCTGTTGCAATGCAAGCATATTTCTATTCACTGGTGTTGCTGTTTAAAAGAAAATCAAAACCTTTTGTTTGACTGTTTGAAGTTTCTTTTAGAAAACAGGAATGGGATGTGTTAAGCTGTGTGATATAGCAGACTTATGCAAATATGTACATACATTTGCATATAAAGGCTAATTGGCATGGACCAGAAGAAGAGCAATCTTGCCACATCTAAAGCCAGCATTTAGCAGATTCTGCAAAAACTATTCTGGAAAACTGTTGTTCCTTTGATCGTGCAAACTTCACTCAGAAAACATGAGTGCGAGGTTTACTTAGTCCATACATTTTGTGTGCAAATGTGGAAAGTTGCATAAAAAAAACCCGGGAGTTAGGGGTTAGGGTTACTATAATAAACATGTTTTTCAACACTTTCTTTTTACTGAAGATGCAAGCTAAAACCCGTTTTCGGCAGATTAAAGCTTCGGCGTCAAAAAGCGGATATTCTCCAAAAGGCCATGCATTGTTTAACTTTGTGACATTTACAACACAATTGACCTCTGTACAGGTTTCTGGGGGTCCCACCTGGAAGAGGAAGCTGCCCCCTCACAGGACCTTTACCCTTTGACCTCATCTACACAGACTATCACGGACTGCAGCAAATGAAGCAGCACATGGGTCTTTCTCTCAGGAAGCACAAGTCAGTCCACTTTATTTTCTCTGCTTTTCTGCACGCTCTTTAAAGAAACTGTCTCACTTGCTTGTCAATCAACTTAATTTTGGTCTCCAGTAGCTTGAGCGATGTATTTTTAGGTAGAAGTATCAAAGCTAAGGAAACATCTATATTCAGGGGACTGTTGAAACCAGACAACGTGCAGATATTTGGATCACTGAGCGAAGACAATGACCCAAGCTGCAACTGCGTTGGAGAATGTGGCACAGACAAATTATACTTATTTTATTTACCACAGCACAGAAAGTTAATTACATTTATGGATGCCCACTAAGTAGCAGTCAGATTCATTACTTATTAGAATATCCTTACGCATATCTCACTGCAGAAATGAAGGAAAAACGGATGGAAGCTCGTTTGCTTATTTATCCAGTAATAAAATAATTTAGCTCAAAAAAGTATCGGCACAACACTGATCTGTTACATCGCCGTTACATTTGCACTGACCTGAGAAACACCACAGAAACACAAAAGCAATAACTGAGAGAAGTGTTGTTCCGGTTCATATTTAACAAGAACTTGTAACTCCAGTTCACCCAGGTTAAAATCAATGCATCTTCATAGCCAACTACCTAAATATATTGAAATAAGTTTACAATTTGTCTGAAGTACTTAATTGTTCAAGCAATTCTTTGTGGCATTGAATCTCGTGCATACATATTACTCCTTAAATTGTCCTACGTTTGTAAGGAAAACACATTTATGGATCGAAAAACGTGCCGAATCCTCTCAACCATCGCCGAGCAGCTTTTCTCGCTGTGTTACGCAGCACCTTCTTTTACTGGGGAAAAAATAAAAATAAAAAAATGGCTTGTTGTCGTCGGAAAGGTGGAGAAGAGGTTCTGCAACCTGTAGGAACCACATACAGCCACTCTCAGGGAGCAAGCTCTATGCTCAGAGAGGCCAATGGCAAATTATTCATAGACACAATCCACTAGTTTTTTTTCTTGCAAATGTGATCCTCATTTTGAAAGAGAGAGGGAAATAAAAATACTTTCAACAGGTTTAAGACTTATTGTCAAGCAGCGGAGAAATAATGGGCCACACAAACATTTCCTCACTCCTTGTGCTAAATTTACGCCGTGAAGCTGTTCAAAAAATGCATCATTGTCTTGGATTTGTAACCCAGCCTCTTTTCTCCTCCTTCCTTTTTTACATCTGCTGTATTTCTCCCTCTTGTTGCGTTTGTGCACAAGCTGCTATTTATTCCACAGCTCATCTGCACTGTGTCTCCTGCAAGCAATGAATTAGAGCTGCAAAAAAAAGTTTGTGTAATCTGTTAGTTTTTATGGTTACAAAGATGAACTGCTAATTCCAATACAACATGCCGAAAATATAGATTTCTGGTTCAGATTTGGTGGAAGGATGGCTTCCATCCGAAATAAACGCTTCAATTAACTTGGTTATATATTGTCCTCTGCAAATCCACACATAGCCAATTCTTCTCGTCAGAGATTTTTGTTTTCCTTCATTCTCAAGGAGAAACAACGTCTCAGTCACTGAAATGTCGTTTCAAGAATAACATCTGCAACAGTTTTTATTCTTTTGAAATATTGAAACGACATGCGCGTGTTTTACTTCTACTGTGGACTTCAGTTTTTGCTGGTGGAGCTTTTTCTGAAAAGAAAAACAAGCTAAAATACACAAAAATGGTCAAATAATTTCAGGAAGAATAATGGAGAACACCGAGTGTGTGAGAAAGCGTGTCCTCCATTTCCCACCGCCTGCATCAAATGATGCTGCTGCCATTAAAATAACAGCAAGTACTTAAATTTTACATTAACTGCAGCTACAAAATTCTCCACTGCTTGTAGTAAACTTCGGCTCGAGGTTAGGTGGAAAACCAGCCTGGCTTACCCGTCCATGAACGGAGCTGTGATAAATCTTCACAGATTAGATGACCTGTTGATTTTAACCTTCTTCATTAGAGAGTTAATGGGTCTACACAAACCTTACGGATTATCCAAAGTTCTGCTTTTTTTGAAAAATAACCACAGTTTGTGCTGCTGTGTTGAGAGGAACAATGCTTCCTTTGGTCTTATGCTACAGACAGATTTCTAATGAATTTGACCCCTTTTGAGGAAACGTGGCTCATTATTGTATTTGGAAAAAGAACAATAAATATCTTCAGAATGTTACCTTTCAGCGACTCATTTGTGGAACCAATTCTTTCTTTCCTTCTTTCTTTCTTAAATCTCAGATGCCACATCCGAGTGATTGACACCTTCGGCACAGAGCCCGCTTACAACCACGAGGAGTACGCCACTCTTCACGGCTACAGGACCAACTGGGGCTACTGGAACCTCCACGGCCAGCAGTACATGACCATGTTCCGTATGTTCAAGCTAATTTCATCTGTTGCAGATATGCAGAATCTCTCCTATCGGTTGATGGGAAAGATTCTGCTCCAATTGTTTTTTTGTTGTTTTTTTTACTGAAGATCATAAATCAAAAAAAGTTGTTCAGATGAGCAGAAGTGAACAGATGTCTGTGTTGCCGTGTGCAGAGCAGATTGTACGAGTGTAAACCGCCTCAGGCCGTCACAGTTCAAGCTTTGGACCACCAGGCAGAGAGTTCACTCAGAACAGCTGGGCCTGCACAGATGCCTAGCGAACTTCTTCTGGCCGCAATCGCACAGGAACAACACCAAACACACACACACACACTCACACACACTCATGTTAGATTCAGTGAAACTTCTGAGATACAAAACTTAAGGTGGTCTCCAATTAATCCGGGGGCCACAAGCTGCAACCCCGTTTCCAAATTATAGTTATCGGCGAGATTGTCAGAGAAATTTCAGTTTGACTTCTTTGCTGTTTGCTCTAATTTTAGGGTTGTTTACTTGTCTGAAACCTAAAATCTGTGACAGATTGAAGCCTCGATCTGCTGAATTTCAGAACACGAAGACATAAAACGCCTCCTGGACGCCCGCAAGTAAACAATCGTTGTGCTCCTCCACTTTCGATCCTGGAGTATTATTCAATAAAACCAATCAAAAGGCATAATGACCTCCTGCTCTATGAAACCTTGGTGCTGTGTCTTTTTATTTCATGCTAAATTATGAGAACATCTGTATTTGCTGAGACATAAAATGGGTTTGGAGCCATATATTGGCAATTACTGTGTTTGTCCTTGGCAGCCCACACGCCAGACAACTCTTTTATGGGGTTTGTGGCAGAGGAGCTGAATGAGACCGAGAGGATGCTTATTCAGAGGAACAAAGTCAACAACATGGCCGTCGTGTACGGCAAAGACGCTAGCATGTGGAAGGTAAGCGCGACGCCGACGTTTTTAGCAAGCAGTGCTTGCAGTGAGAGCACAAGTTTGACCTGGTTGACCTTTTGTCAGGTTAAAGTCGCACTTTTAGTTGCTCCACTTTTAGCAACAAAACGTTGAGCAACAAGGTTCTCAGTTTTGCTTAGTAATGGAAATCTGGAAAGTGTGGTGTGCATTTGGATTCATACCCCTTAAATCTGAATACCCAAAATAAACTCTTTTGCAATTGCTTCCAGGGGAAACTCACAGACTGGGTTGCATTTATCAGACGCAGCCTGGAAGAAGGTGCTCTGGTCAGATGAGCAAAGCTAGAGGTGAAACCAGAAGACCTGCTGCTATAATCATAGTAAAAGCATCGACTTGTAGGGTGTTAAATACAAATGCACAGCACGAGGTTCAGAGTTTTAAAAATATTTGCAACCACATATCGTTTTCCTTGCTTCACAGTCACGTTCTACTCCTTTAGATTAAAGGTTAATGGTTGTAAAATGTGATAATACGGAAAAGGAAGCGAATTTTCCAATAGACCGTGTGTTTCCCGTGGTGATAGTAGCTCTGATAGGTGCCTTGTTTGTGATAAATACTGTCTGCAGGATTTGATTCATGTAGCTGTGAAACACCCACAAGATTTTACATTCCCTGCATCCGCTGCAAGCATGTTCCTCCTCCAAGAATCATCTGAAGTGTGATGCTAGAAGAACACTTGCACTTGTTCAGAGTAAACTTTCGCTCCAAGCTCCTGCCAGGGTTTCTCTCACTTGCTGTATCTTCGAAGTGCGCTGCTGCCTCCCTCGGGGTTGGTTTCTTTTTTTTTTTTTTTTTTTCATTTTCGTCTATTTATGGCAATGTGGATGTTTAATGTAATACACATAACAAGGGACGATATATTGATAAGACAATGGAATTACTGTCTGAAGACATGCATAATAAGGATTTTTTTTTTTTTTTTTTTTTTGCTTGAAACCGGCTGCAGCTTTGCTCCTACACTGCCAAAGACTTCCTTCTACCTCAGAGCAGTTTGAGCAGCGGTGTAACACTGGCGAATATGAGGGCTTGCAGTGTTAAAGAAACTCTTCCCTCTGAGAGATTACCTTGCTCCACCTCTGTTTTTAGGGCCACGTTAGAGATCTGAGGTTTGCTGGTGACTACACAAGGATGAGTGCTGAATATTTCATTTTTTTTCTCTTAATTTCCCTTTTTTTTTGGTTGTTGTTCATTTCTCTCTTTTTTTTTTTCCTGTTTTCAATTTGTATTTCTCTCCGTGCGCCATGCTGGATGCATCATTGATGGACCTGCGTAGCTTCAAGTAAGTACTGCTGCTTGGTTATTGATCCTCCAAATGCTGAAAGTGTGTAACTTACAGAGTGTAACTTACAGATAAGTCAGGAAAAAAAAAAATTAAATATTCATCACCATAAATGTAAGTCAAAGTTTGTAAACAAGATTCTCATTCTGGTCATTTGTTGATGGTGGGCATAGATGTCATATTCATTTTAGGCTTTTACTTTTTCTTCTTTATGGTGATATTATCATATATTCAGTAACTGCAAAAAAGCAAGAATTGGGCATAATCCATTGAGCATATATTGTGATTTTTTTATTATTATTATTTCACAATGATGGGGAAAAAAAATCACTCATACAAATATGTGTATTTGGATAAATGTCTCACCTCATGAAGCTGAGAAAAATGGGTAAGAGTTTGGTATAATCAGGGCTTTTTTTTAATCCACTTCTTCTTTCCAGGAACTGTAAATCTTTTTAAACAGGTTGGCATGGATCTTGCCTTTAAGCTTAATTCACTTGTTTTTAATAGGGTTCGTTGTGGCCATTCCGAACGTTCGATGTTAAACTGCTTAGTCTCTTCCAAAACCAGTTGCGATGTGTGTTTGGGATCATTATCATGCTGGAACACTCAATTGTGTCTCAATTGTCTGTTGACTTGAGATTAAATGGGAGGCTTTAAAGCAGAGCGGCTGAATTCTTCTTATTGAGTATCTGTCACGAATTCAGACTTGTGTAGCCAATTATTGTTTTTGTTTTTTTTTTTTTAATAATTGCAGTTGTTAGTTGCATGATTATCACTCACTGGGAAAAGAACAATTCAAATGCATCAACAAAACTCCATAATTAATGTGAGATCCGTGCCCATGGTGACTGTGCACATGCGTCTTAGGAAAAGGAAATAGAGCAAGAAAATAAACCGTATCTTGGTTATTATGCTCTCCTTGTGCATAAAAATGTGGAAATACTTCAGTTGCCTGCATAAATGATTCAAGCCTCGGAGACAAAGCTTATTAAATAATTTGCAGCATTTCAACAAAAACATGTTTTTCCAGTAAAATGGTTCAACTAAGCTCACCCACATTATAACACTAGGCGTAAACATTGCTAAAAAAAAAACTAAATCATTTTTGTCAAACTCCACAAACACTGAGTTAGTCACCAACACCACGATGTTTGAACAGATGATTAGATCTGACTCTTGTCCTCGTAATAATCTTTGAAATTAACCAATATGGCCGACGTTATGAGAATGTACTTATGTCTTTGTTAAAGTAAAGTCTTATGTTAATTAAACATTTGGTTTATTAAAGGCTTTATGGATGAAAGTTAAGTTCAATGTCTTTGACGGGGACCTTAAATAAAACACTGCTACGATTTACCCACTACAAAGTACTGTACAAAAGAATTAATATCTGCAGTTTCTGTTTTTATTTTTATTTTTTTAAAGAAAAAGAAGCTTCAAAAATGCATTAATGTTTTTGACTTTTTTTTATTGCCAAATGGGACCAACATAAAGTTATGTAATGCAAAGTTTGGTATTGGATGCATTGAGTTGCAACAAGGCTCCCTACAAATTCAAAGTTTCACCAGAGTCAGTAAAATTTTGTTGGAAAGAAAAAAAAAACTCTTCCTAAATGAATAAAAATCTGTCTTTGGACTTTTTAAAGCTAAAGCAATACTGAGAAAATAGCTAATTATGCTAAAATAGCAGTAACTGACAGAGTCGATCTCTTTATTCTCTATATTTGAGGGTAAGGAAAATTTCCTGACAATCCTGCATCGCTACATGGAGATCCATGGCACAGTGTACTATGAGACACAGCGCCCCCCAGAGGTTCCTGCCTTTGTCAAGAATCATGGCCTGCTGCCTCAGCAGGAGCTGCAGCAGCTCCTGAGAAAGGCAAAGGTGAGGCGAACTACTAATGGTTGCATCAGCTCAGTTTATTCCTCAAAATGTCTTGCCTTGCTTGTGTGGACTCGCTTTAACAAATCGCCTGGATGTGAGCAGCCTGATGTACTCACAGGGAATCTTTTGTTTGTCGCTTTCCTTGCAAGCTATTCATCGGGTTCGGCTTCCCATATGAAGGGCCCGCTCCTTTAGAGGCGATAGCCAATGGCTGCATTTTTCTGCAACCCAAGTTTAGTCCAGCTCACAGCTCTCTCAATCACGAGTTCTTCAGAGGCAAGCCTACCTCCAGAAAGGTAGGTGCCTGTTGTATTCACGCTACTGCAGCGATAAAAAAGTAAACTCAGCCTCTTTCAATTCCAAAGTTTTACACATCAAGGCATGATAATTAAAGAAAAAATGATTTCCCAGCTTTGATGTTTGCTTCATTCATCCTTCTCATTTCAGTCAGTGAACAATATTCTGACACATTACAAGTCACACTACAGAAAAACTCAAGTAACAGAAAAAAAAAACTAAGTGATTTCAGTATCACCTTTTTGTTTGTCGCTCCAGGATTTTACACGCAACGTTTCTTCAGTTCAAAAAAATTTAGTGAGCGTTTGTTTATGCATTCTCCTCTCTGTAGATTCTGCCAAAACCATCATGTATCATATCGACTGGACCATCTTGCAGCGTCTTAACAGGTTTTGTTTACCGGCATGTTATATTCCTGATTCCAGCGGCTTTCAAGATGATGGAGATGCACACAGATTTCAAAAGGACCCCCAAAAATTAAAGGTGGTGTAATAGCACTGGGATTATGTAATCAAAGACATGCTAATCTACAATCCATCTTCAGCTGGTTCAGATTTATAGGCCCATAGGTTCAATTTCTTCATTTCGTGTTCGAAGGTTAGAGCCAGATCTGTCCGTTTTACGTTTGCAGCAGTAGCTAAAATATTGAATCCGTTTCGTAAATGTCAGGGATACATTCGGCCCCTCTGCATGACCTGCTCTAAGCAAGGGAGATCAGAGTTTTGTCTTTATTTGATCTGTGTTTAAACCCATCGTTCAGTGGGGAAAAAGGAGGAGATGATCACAGGAAGCTAAAGAAAGTATGTGGGGATGTGTCCTGGTCACAGGCAGGGATGAACTCTGGGTAAATGCCACTTGACACCAACGCAGTGAGATGTTCCTTCAAACAGCAATACCTGGATCTCCAGCGACCCGCAAAAACGAACAAGAGGAGCAGAACCTTATTACAGATGCGTGCTCAAGGAGGAAGAAAAAGAGGATGAAAGAGGAAGTTCAGAATCCTCTTCTCATGCACCTAACCTAGCCTCTCACCGTCCCTTGAGCCACAGCCGTCACACCTCAATTATTTTCTCCTCCATCTCAGTCGTGTATTTTTGTTCCACTCGATGTTGTCTTCAGTCATGAAATGCCTGTGCCCCCTTGCCTACCTCTCTCAACTGTCTCCAGCGGTCAGTTGAACACACTTCAGCTCCGGTGCAAGTCAACACTTTACAGACTATGTAGAATCTACATCAGATCTCCAACTAGAATAAAATGTACCGGTGCCTTTGAAGACCTGTCTTGTCACAGAACCCAAAGGAGCCCATTCATTCATCTATCATTAGCTGTTGTTGTGGTAATGTGTGCTAAAGCTGGAGTTGAGGATACTGTTGTACACCTGCTCTCTCAAATCTGTCATCTGGGAAAAAAACGGGAAACGCTTTGAGGATCATGTTCTATAATTTCTCAGTTAAACAGTGAAATCTCTTCTGCTGCAAGAAGGTCTCGGTGTCAGAGCCAGTTGTGTTCTGGGTTTGGCTTTGGAGTCTCTGGAGCTGATTGTGAATAGGAAGAAGCCTAATAAATTACAATCCATGATATAAACTCTGCGCGTTCTTTTTTACAGCGCAGTAATCTAACAATCAAATATCTACAAGCTGATGTTTAATCAGTCACTGCAAAACAGCCCACTATAGGAGAACCTCTTTAGACACATAAGTTATAACGTATAGTTTTTCTTAGGGCCTAACAAGGCATTACTGACTTGAACTAAACTGTAATGAACAAACCCAAATCATTGATTCTCCACCACCACATGTGAAGGATTGCATGAGTTGAGGGGCTGTTTTTGGTCTTCAGCAAAATTGGGTTGTGCATAAAAACACACACACACACACACATCTGCATTTTGGTGTCATCTGTCCAAAGGAAATCACTCTACAAGATTTTATTGGTGGTTCATTAAGATCTCGCTTTGTTGCCACATGTTGCCACATTCTTTTATAGGAAGGAGAAACTCATCCCTCCTGACAGCCCTCCGAAGCAAGCCGTACTTGTTCAGTCTCTTTCTTTTCTAATTAAACTGTCATGAACTTTAACATTTATCATGCTAACTGGGGCCCGTAGACTCTGAGATGTCGCTCTAGGGTGGGAGCATTGCTAGAAATAGAGCCCTTCTGGGGCACAAGCCCCCCCATCACTTAAATCACATCGTTTTTCATCATAAAGGCACAGCCCGCTGCAAGAATTGTGCGATATAAAATGTCACATTGACCTTCTTTGCCAACTCATCTTTGCCTTAACAACGGCTTACTATTCAATATGAAGTAAATAAGAAAAAAAAAAAGCCGCTATGGATTATAATCTTTTATCAAAAATGTATATCTCCGGTTCGCACTTTAGCTAATAACTTTTTTTTTTAGGTTTAAAAAGTAATACTCTGCCAGCGCAAAGCCTAAGTGCAAAGAGATGTGTGCGACTGCAGGCTACTTTATTCTCATGTCAAGGATATCATTTCTTCTTTCTCCTCTTGCGTTTCCTTGACAGTTCTTCCAGCTCCTCCTGTCTCCCCATCCTCCAACTATCTACGCCTCTTCTTCAGCTGCACCAAAAGACAACCTTATGAACTGCAGCCTTTGTAGCCTGTACAATTTGCATCACAATTTGTATGCAGCTAGGTCACATAGTCATCTTGGAAGATGCACTGCGCTGAATTTGAGTGATAGAAATTGCTGCCATGCACTTGTAAATACACTACATATCCCCACATTCTTCTTTTATTTTATTCTTTGTCCTACTTTATTTAGTGTACTGTTACTACCCATCTTTTAAATATAAATGTGATGTCCCTTCTACAGAAAACATTTTTTTTTATACTTGTATATCACCAAATTAACATATTTTGCGAGGGAAGGTATCCATAATTTAAGCTCACCCAGATTTAGGCTGACTTATTTTCTATGAGCTTTATTTCCTGTAAACTGGTGAGCTTGTTCTCATATTGTAACTATGACGGATGATTTTCAGTATCAAACACCATGTACAATAATTATGTGCAGAGCAATGAGTGCTCATACACTATGCAACAATATGTGCATCTGCCATGAACAATTTAGGTCTTGCTGCTGGTTTTGTTTATATCAGTAGTTGTTTGAATTTGTAAAAAAAAAAAAAAAAAAAAAAGATTTAAAAACAAGAGGAAAAAAAATGTGCAATACATTCAAATGGCTGAGTTGAATGGAAATCCCCTGTCAGATTTTACAGGGGCACATTTGATTGAAACTCCCACATGTATCTCTGTTTAAAAAAAATAAAGGGATAAAAAATCCTGGTCTCACCCACGGACATTAGTCTTTTGCAATTTTGTTTGGCTTCACACAGTCTGACCTTGGAGGGAAACTTGGTGGGATATTCAGCGTGAGGAACTTTTGCAGCTGACTTGAGTGTTTTTTCCACTCACTGAACTCCAGATTAATTTTAAAAAAAGTCTTACAAATCACTTTTCCAGGCTAATGGGCAGCAGGAGTTTTTTTTTTTTCTACAGTAATTACTGTTTATTTTCAGTCGTGCTCCAGAGTAGCAAACTGCCAAAAGGGAAATCCTGATACATGAGTAACATGCACTTACTTAACACGCCTGTTTATTTACATATGCAAAAATATTCATACCTCTTGGTCCACTTCACATTTCATGAGGTTACAACCTCAAAACTCAATTTGCTCTGCTGGGAATTTATGTGAAAATAGAAGGCAATTGGAAAGGGAAAGAACGGTCCTAAAAATTCGTCTGTATACCATTCTGAGAGATTTGTTTTTGTATTTCATCTCCTTTTAGTCTGATGGTTTCTAATTGCTTGAAAACTCACTTAATTAATAACATAGACAGTACAACTATTAATCATGCATTTCCACAAATCTGTCTCACAAAAGTGGCAAGAAAACAAAATATTGTTGAAAGAAAAGAACATGCATGTGTGACGGAAAACTAACTGAACCTCAATTCCCCGAAAACATGGTGGTGGCAGTATCATGCTGTGGGGAGACTGCAGAGGCAGGAATAATGTTCAGACTTGATGGGAAGATATACGAAGCTAAATGCATTGCAATCCTGGAAAGAAACTTGTTAGATGACGTTCAGTTTGTTAAAACAGGACAATAAAAGGTACATACAGTAGACAGAGACTTCAAAGAATACTTATGTGTTAGACTGGACAAGTCAAAGTCCAGTATTATGCTAGAAAAAAACTTTAGCAAGACTTTGAAATTGAGGTTTATTGACGCCAGCCGTAAAGTTCGACTGAAATTAAGCTTTTTTGCATGAAGTAAACAGAAAAAAAATCAGTCTTCTTTAGACCCTAAAAACATGTTTGCTGTATTTGTAGTACTGGAAAAATTATTGACACATAGGAAATGAATACAAAATGATATATTTTTTTGCTATCATGTATACTTTTTCCTTGCACGTTGCAGTTTTGGGATATCACACAAAATGCAAGTAAAACACACTGAAATCTGGGGATCCACTGAGAACGCTTTGTTTTAACTTTAATTAAACTGCAGTTGTGACTTTTTTAATTTTTTTTATTTATAAATATCCCCATATATTTCTCTCCCAGGTGTCCTCCCAGCATCCCTACGCAGAGGAGTACATCGGCAGGCCACATGTCATCACCATCGACTTCAACAACTCTGAAGTGTTTGACGCCACCATCCGTGAGATCATGAAGATCAACGTATGTTAATCGCTTCCGTTTTCTACCCCAACCCTTGACTTATCCATCAAAGTAAAGCTTTTGTATTATCACCGGCAACCAAAGGTGCACCCGGCTGCATATTACACATAGGTGAGGTTATAATGAACTCCTTCAGCTTGCATTGACCCACTTTTTTTAAACCCCGCAGCCGTTAATAAAGCTCTTAATCTTGGCATCTGACATTACAGCAGAATTGCTTAGCTGGCTTCCTCTCAGCTCACTTTGCTTCTAATTGCCTGAGATATTGAGTGGCTCTGCTGGTAAACTGTGCCCACACCTGGTTTTACACAGCAGCTTTCTGGAGGCCAGCCCCACAGGCAGCAAGCGTTGTTTGCGTTGCATCGAATGAATCAATCACGCTGTTCTCAATCTGTCACCAGAACAACCCGGAGTCGCTGCCAAACCTCTCGTGGTGCAGAGATGCATCTGCGCTTCCACCAACCAGGTGTTTCCTGCTGATAGAGGCAAAACAAAGTACAAGTCGTTGCCCTGTTAGATACTTGAAGTGCTGATCCAAGGGGAAGGAAACGCGACGCTCGACATGCAAGATGACTAATGGCGGAGCAGAAAGGGATGGAGCTTGGAGCGATGGAGTGACTAATTCACACAAAATCAAACAAAAATCTGATTTTTTTTTTTTTTTATTCGCTCAGTATGAATGTTTGCAAGCAGCTGGTCAGTTTCATCTTAAGTCAACAATCCAAACAAAACGTTCCTGGCTCGACCACAAAATCTGCCCACTAAGACTTTTAAAGCTGGCTCATCAACACATCACATCTTATCTGTCCAACAAAAGCCAAGCGTTCATATTTCTCAAGGGGCCTTGTGTTGGACCGTTTATTGACTAGCAGCAACGGGAGAAGTTCCCACAGCCTCTAGTTGCCAAGCAACTGGTCTACTTGGTGACATTTTTCATTTGCGCGGACGTGGTAATTGATGTGACGACGGGTGGTTTGTGTCACCTGCTTGCAGTACATAAAGTAAAGCTAGGTTTACCTTGCAAGTGTAATTTAACACCCAAACGTTAAATTAAAAACATTTAATTCAATATTAAACTGGATTTTCAGCATTGAACACGTAACCGTTCACGCTCACTTGCAAGTCTCAAAAATGTGGTATCAACTGCACAATAAAAGCAAATGACACGGTTCAAGCTGCAAATAAAGTTTTGTCTACATGTACTGAAGGACCACTCAGACTTGATGAAGATATTACTCCATAATTGACATAAAAACAACATATTTTAACATCAAATGCATTCCGATAGAAAGGTGTAATTTTTTGAGACATTTCCTTTGGTCAGAAGAAACCGAAATTCAAGTGTTTGGCTATAATGACCAGCAATAAAATTGGAGAAAAACCAGCAAACGTGCAATTATTAAGACACCATCTCTTCTGTGAGGTATGACAGTTGTGTCGGTATTTTCCTTCACATCTTGTAGGGGATCAAATATTTATTTTTGACACAATGTCATTCAAGATGGCCATTTTTCTTTTTGGGGGCAGGGGGTGCATTTTTTCTACATTCATGAGTTTTCTGTCTCTCTTCATAAAACATAAACTGCTACAAAAGTTGCACACAGAGTAAACCCACCACATCAAAAGTAGGTCAGATTAGCATTTCCTCTACTGTACACGTCTCTGTGCGATCTCTTCTCCGCAGAAATTCAGCTCACCCTGCATGATTTGTTTTCCTCTCATTCTATTATAACAACATGCCCAAAAGGCAAATTGCATTGCACGACAGCTGATGAAGTGCCAGCTCCATTTCATTTAACTCGGATAAAGTAATGTAATAAGACGTGGCTAAGAGCAACAGAGTACTAGAAAGAACCATTTATCAATTTAAATGGAGAAATGCATCGGGTGGTCTGATGGTAAACGGCGAGTACGACGTCAAAGAGAGGAACCACCACTTTCAAACCAGAGTTCGTCCTGTTCCTTCATCATTCCTCAACAGCTTCAAACGGTGGCATTTCCATACATCTAAAGACACCGTTGTACAGTGAATGGTCTGACTCAAGTGCATCTTTTCTTTCTGTGGTCTGGTCTTAATACCAGAAATAGTATTAAGTGCTATTGATCAGCTCTTCTCAGGGAATTTCAAAACATTTTATATCATCAAACTGCAGAAGGCAAGTGACAGGCTTCCATAGCTGCTCCAGCAGGACCCAGATTACACTAAACCCCCCCATCTGTGGCGCTCTACGACCTTTTGATCTGCTGTCAGCGCCATCCATTGTGTGATGTATCGACGTAGTCATCGCCAAAAATAATAATGAAATTAATTTTCAAGGCTGCCACCTTTGATGTATGAGGTCATTGATTTTTATGTGAAGCCCGTGGCATGATATAAGTCTTCTACAATTACGCTAATGAATATGTCAGCTAGGATTAACTATCAGATGCTCGGTTCCTGTAATTACAATGGCTCGGCATTCAGACACCGACTTCCTCCGCTGCTTCTGTGTCCGCAGGTGGAGCCGTTCCTGCCCTACGAGTACACGTGCGAGGGAATGCTTGAAAGGGTTCATGCCTACATTCAGAATCAGGTGGGTATTTGAGCTCGCATCGACAGCCTGCTGTTTGTTCGTGATTGCACCAACACGTTGATAGCAAGACGAACGTTTTCGCTTTTTACTGTCGCAGGCTTGTCTGTTTGCATCCCTGTTTACCCGTAAAGTTTTGCAATCTTGCCAGAACAGGTTTAACGGTGCTTTGAAAGGAGGCGGAGAATGCAGGAAACCCCCTATAAGCTTGACATCGATTCAGATTCATGTTCAGTCAATGCTCTCTTTGTGATATTAAGCTTTGGCAGAGGTTGAAGATGGGCGCGCTTTCCTGTGCTTTTATACGAAGACTAATATATTGCCATGTATATTACGTCCTGGCAGAGGGAGCTGCTCAGATGGCCTTAAAAAGACCAATAGATACATGGAAATTACACTACCAGGCTACAGTTGAAAGCCAAAAACCATGAAATGCTTTGTGTCAGTTTTAATATAAGTTGTTGTGCGCATAGCACAAAAAATATGTATTGAATACGCTTTTAAAATAGCTTCTTTTGCTTCTGTATACAAGGAAATTCAACATTTACCAACTGTTTCACCAGACTTGTAATTAAATAAAAAATAGAAACAGTTTTTGGAAGGCACATTTTTCTGTTCGGTTGGTTTTGTTATACTTCTTTCCACCTCATAATGCAACAAAGTCAAACCATCAGGCTTGAAAGATGAAAAGGAAAATCAAAGGCTGGAATCCAGATACCACTTCCTCTTGTTCCTAAGATGAAAATATGTTTTAAAAATAGCTAAAAAAAAAAATAAATAAATAAATGCAATTAAATAATTAAAAATAAAAATAACATAAAAAAAATGTTTTTTTTTCTATTTTTTCATCTTTCTCTCTCACTTGCTTTTCAAGGTTGAATAGAAAAAAAAAAAACTTTTTTCTCCTTCATAAATGAAATAATATTCTACAAGGAAAAATGATCAAATTTACAATATCACTAACATGTTTTCTGGGCACTAAATTTAACAACACTCTTCAAACAAGTTTAATTTCCATTGAGGCTGCCACTGATGACATTTATTATCATTTATTATGATGATAATAAATGTGATAGCTGTTTGTCTGCAATAAATGTTTCTGTTTATTACAAATGTGAAAATAGGTTTGCACCTTAAAGTCTAAAAAAATTGTTATAAAGTGAAAAAAAATCACAGTAGTCAGAGGATTTATCCAATCTCAGTGCTCAGAGAAACCTTTCCATCTCCAGTATCTGTCTTTTTACCAGCACACGTACGACGCTGCTACTGCTGTGGTTTAAGACAAAACATTCGGATCGTCTTATCTGCTGCTCTGTTGCCTGACTTGCTGGACTTCCTTACTTTCCACCGCTTTGACCTTTAAAAAAATAATAAAAAATGTTCAGAGCCTAGTTATTTCGGCTGTGGCTTATTGGATAATCTCATCTGGCTTGTGCCGTGTACCTGCATCCACAGATTCTCACATGTACCCCTGCTGCTGTCTGCGGACGAGGTCCTCCTCTAAAACATTTGGAGGAAATTGTTGTAAATAATGTTAGAAGAAAGAACAGAATAGAAAACAAACATAAAAACTAAAATTATAGATGCTGATAGAACATTATAGTTGACATTATTGATTCGGTTCATGAACTGCAGTGGTCCAGTTGTGCAAAAACTCAAATTTTACCCTGTGATGTGCAAACTAGTGGTATCTTCCTATTTGACAAAGACGATGCGTGTATGTACTTAGATTTTCAGTGGATCTTTATTGGCATTTCCTTGGTTTTGTTTGTAAGAGATGGAAAATAACTTGCTTTGTTGTACAGTCTGAGCTGCTCTGTAGAAACGTCACGTTTCATTCTACAATTCTGTCCTTTTGCTGTTTAACTTTCGTATCTCTAACACCTCCAAAGTTATCTTCATCCTTTATTATTTTTTAACCTTGAATAGATGCCAGGAGGTGGGAATATTTAGATTCTTCCTTTCTCCAATGCATCCCAGTGTGCTGTTGGTAATGCTTAGTCTGTTTGTGTGAGGAGTTACTTTATTACACCATGTGCTCTCACAAGTATTTTGAAGAATAAGTCATTAATTATGTATTTTTACAGTTCCTTCCGTTTTTGTGCAGGCATATGTCCACTGGCTTGCTAATCTATATTTCTTTGTAATGAGGAGTTTCTCTTTTCCTTCTCGCTTCCTGTTGCTTTCTTTTAAGTTGCTTGCTGAAAGTAATATGCATTGTCACTTCCCACAGTGTTCTCTGAAAACTTTATTATGACAGAGAAAACGACATTGCCCTGACATTTACAGTTTTTGTATTTTGGGGGTGGGGGGTTGCACTCATCCAAAAATCAGCTATTAGAACAAGGTGTATCTCCGTGTTCTGCTTCTTTACTCTAATTGGTATTCATTATAAACCCCCAACATCTACACACATATGTAGACATTGGTCTCTTCCAGCCATATCAGGCTGCTGTTGTTTAGAAAGTGTCTTGCTGCGCCCGGGTAAGGAAATATCCTAGTCTCTGTCACGCATTGTGGCCATTCCCCTGTGTCAAAAATAACACCAATATGCCGACTCACTGACCATGACCGACTGAAAGCATGACCCCCTCCTGGTGCAGACTCCCAATCAGACTCTCATCCGTGTTTGTTCAACTTCTTTAATTTTATCTTTCCCATGTTTGGATTTTTCCCGGCTTTAGGCTCAACTTATCCTAATCCACACATCTTTTACCTTTCCTGAACCTGTCGTCCTTGATATCTCTCTCTCTGTTCACCAGCAGAGCTGCAGACCCTCTGTTACCATCACACCACATATTCTTACGGCATCTAAGTGATGCCTATATTGAAACGTAGAGGGACATCTTAAAGACATTGGAGCTTTTTTATGCTAAATCTGACATTTAAGGTAATGCACTATTTTGCAATTGTCTGAATAATAATAAATTAACTGGGGCAGGATTGAAAGGGGACATTGTGCCCATTTGTGCTGCTCTGATTAATTAAATGTCACTTAGGAAATCTAATAAAGCTGTGTAAAAATCAGGCACAGTGAATTTAATAACGAAGACAATAGTGGATTTGTACAACTCCAGAAGCATAATTATTAGACGCATTTATCCATAAAGTTCATTCATTCAGTAATGAACGCATCTAGACTGTTAATGGTATCTTATGAATTTAAAGGTTTTCTATTAATTAAGCCACATGGTGGCTCTGGTTGTTAATATTTTACCATTGCAGCTGAAGTGTCCACTGGTTTCTTTTCTCTGACTTATCCAATCAGAACCACTGTAATACCCTTCACTTCCAGTAGGAGGTGATAGAATCGACATTTACAATATTTAAACCGGAAAAGAAGGCCCTGATCCTTGGAAGAAAGGGAAACTCTATGAATCCATATTTCTCTCATTTACATAGAAATAGTTTGGGACGGAGGACAAAGCTTTGTGGTATCCCAGTACTAATACATAACTAACAACTGGTTAACGTTTCCAACTGGTTAACATTTCCAAAGGCAAATCTTTAGACTTATCTTTTAGAAAAGTAACCTTGAAAACGGAAGATTATCACTTTAAAACTTCAAAGCTTGTGAAAACAACCAAAGCGTTATATTTATAAGTATTAAAAAAAAAGGGATAATTGAAAGCACATACATAATCTTACATGTAGAAATGGCATTTTGAGGTCAGTATCCTTTCCTAACCTTTTACTTTTTCATGTGTGTGCGAGAGAAGAGGGATCAAAGATGTCGCCTGTGTTTTTAGGGGAGAAGGTGCAGCAGAGTTTGGGAGATTGGAAGCTTGGTTATTGCCTGTGGGCACGGGGAGCTTGTTTAATAAACGGGTCCAGAGGCCAGAGGGACATGTCAGAGAAATGTTATTACCTTGGTTTTATTAATAGGCCCAGCTGGAGGGGGGAAATGTAATCTGGTGACTCGCTGCAAACGTGAGTTCTGCCTCAACATCTTATTTGTTTTTCGGAGACATTTTTGCATCCATGCAAATTGGCCGAGGTTTACGGGAACGTGTCGGACACTATTGGTACTTTTTGCTTTGATTACATTTAAAGCGGTGCGTAAACTGTAATTGCAAATAAAAACACATTTGTTCGGAAATCATACAGAATTCATTTATTACTTTAGTGCATGCTGGAATGAAAAAACTTGTATGAGAAGAAGCTCAGTTTTACCCATCCGTCACTGCCTCCTGGGGGAGGACAGTGTCTTGCAAAGGTTTTTCATCCGCTTGAATATTTCCATCTTTTATCAAGTTGCAACCACAAACTTCAACAAATTTCATGTCACAGACCAACACAGAAGACTTTAGAGGTTTCTGAAAGAGCATTGGCCAACATAATTAATACCACAGCTGATCCAGGAATACAGGAACCATAGTTTACTTGTTTGTGCTATAAAATGGCACTATCTATGTGCCTGGAAACGGCTGATGTTCAGACAAGTTCTACATCAAATCTAAAAGAGCTTGAGCTGTTTTCCAAACAAGAACGGCCAAAACTCTCACCGTCTCTCTGTGCAAAGTTTGTAGAGACATGTCCCAAAGTACTTCAGTAACGTAAGGAAAGATTTTTTTTTTTTTTTAACTATTGACTGAGGAGGGATAAGGGCAATTCGTTGTCACCGATTTTACTTGTGGTTATCAGAATAAATAGGCCTGAATGTCAGTTTACAGGACAGTATTTTGGTTTCTTTAGAAAAACCATTCTTTCAGATCAGTTGGTTCATTTCATAAAATTTCAAGAAAACATCTCAAAGTTTGCCATTGCACTGCGACAAAACATGGAAAATACCTGGTGATATGAACAATCTACAATATGTAATGTGTTCGACAGAGAGCCACTCAAATCTTTAGTGTCTCGCTTGTAATTTTTTTTTAAATTATCTTTACCTTTGCAGGACTTTTGCTCGCCTGAGGTTCCATTTCCTCCAGTAAACGCATCTTGGGCTTCGCTGTCAGGTCCCTTTCTGCCTTTGCCGAACTCCAGAGTGCTAACATGGGCCGCCAACACCACCTCCTTCCCATCGTGGCCTCCTCTTACCGCACTTCGACTTTTGACGTCGGTGCAAGGCCAGTCGTGTGTGGAAGCGTGCCAGAGTGAAGGACTAATCTGTGAACCTGCTTTGCATCGTTTCATCAACATCAAAGAAGCATTTAGCGCGTAAGTTTTTTTTTTTCTTTTCCATTTGGATAGTTAGTGAAAAAAACATTAAATTAAGTTACTTTTTACACATCCAAGGACAAGCTGTGAAGATATAACTTTCCTTTCTCCCTAAGAGCGTCTAAAGGCAGCACAGTAACATAAATAATAAATATGCATGTCAAATAATCATGCATCTCCTAAGGCGTTTGTGCCAGCGATAATGTCAAACATGTTAAAGGATTTCCATTCATTTTTTTAACTTCTTCTGTGCCCAGGTTGGATCTCCAGTGTGAAGGAGTGGAATCCGAGATGAACCACCTCTTCCCCGCCTTCTCTGCAGAGCACGCCGAATGCAGCCTGCAGCACGATCCGCTGTTGTTCAGCTGCGCTGGCTCTAGTCCCAAATACCAACGCCTTTGCCCCTGCAGGGACTATCGGAAAGGACAGGTGGCATTGTGCAGGGACTGCTTATGACCAAAGAATGGCCCGGTATAGGGAGTTCTTTTGTAGTTTTATTTTTTTGTAAACAAAAAGAAGAAGAAACCCTTAAACAAGGAAACTTTGAGGTGAAGGAGCTGTGCTGCATATATAGCAACTTACTCACTTGCCGCTGTCCTTGGACTTGCTGCAAAGAGTTTTATCAACCTCTCAGGGAATTGCACGATTGTATCTTTGAATTTAACGCTTTTGAAGTTTCACCTCGTTAAAGTACGACCACAGCCACCGTTAAAGAAAAACGATCTGTAATTACATGGGTGGCTTCGTAGAGAAATCATCAATGTCTACTTTTCCTTTCTTTTGAAGAACTGTCGTAAATGTGCGTTCATGTGAAACCTCGCTGTGTCGTCGTGGGGAACGGCTACGTGTACAGATGCACCCAAAGACATTCATCTCTTAGAGATGTACTATTTTACATGTACTGTGGAAATATATTTGTAAATATACAGTAGGTGTTGTTTAATAAAACAAGAGGCAAATTTGTTGCCAAATTTACATGTTTTCAAAAACACTCCGTTGAAATAAATCATCAACACCGAGCGCTACTGCAACCCAACAAGCACAAGAAGGCCGTGATTGGCTGATCATCGTCAGCAGCCGAAGCTTTTACTTGCATGTCGACTCAGATGATGGGGAACTCCCAACATAACTTACAGAGCTTCAAAGATTTCGTTTATGTAGTCGGACAATGGGAGCTGGCTCAAGAGGAAGTACTTGGATCGTTTAATGTCACCTTAGTTTTCACCTGAAAATCTATGTTAGGCATTTTGAAAATCAGAAATCAAAAGTGGCGACAACAAAAACAATGAAGGGCTCCTTCAGACCCTGCTGACCATAACGTTTTTTATAAGCGTTATTGTTCCAGCTACAACACTTTTTTTTTTTTCCCTTCCACTCAACTTTTTGTTGATATATGTGCAGACAACAGTTAGGGCGCAGGCATCAAACTGAATAGAGTTGCATATGAAATGCTCTTTTACTTCCCTGAAGAACAACAAAGAATGGAAATAATAATAATCTGTCTAAAATTAGAAGGTGTGTTTCTTCACAACGTACATTTACTGTAAGATTGAAAATGGCATTTTTCTAATTGAAAAATCACAATGTTTTCTTGACATGCCACTTGTCGGAGAATTCAAAACTATTTGACGGTGCAGAGGAATGCTGATTTTCACTTATTTTCTGAATCACCTCAAGTCATCCAGTAGATGCTGTTTTTTCAAAATATTCTTGGTTTAATTCAACTTAAACTCAAAAGTTATTAGTCCAAGTCGGAAATGAAATGTTGTAGTTGATATTACACAATTTTCTGAGTTGTTGTAGATGCTGATGGCTCTATAGCAGTCAGTATCCCAGCGGTTCTGAAGAAACCTTTGAAGACTGTCGTTGAATGACAGTCTGGTGAAGATGATGCTAAGATTAAGTGTGTTTTTGTGAAGTGATAAGGGAGGTTTTCTGGCAACAGTAAGCTTATTTTTAAGAGCAACTAAAAAAAATGTTACCTTTTAGTTAAAAATGTTCACCAAGGTTAATTGTCTTGCCCATGACTTTGTGTTCCAGTTATTCGTTTTTGCCTCATCCATGTGGGCCTCGTGTGAAACTATTAAAAGTTTAATTCTTAAAACTATTTAAATCACCTTTCAAACAGCCAATATAACATGGCTGCAGTGTCACAGAAGTCATTATCATGTACGCTGCTGCTCCACTAACGCCGAAACCATTCAGTAGGATAAGAGGATTTTAATGAGACATACTCGAAGACAGAGCTGGAATTTGTCTGTTTTTCCCCCTTTAATGACAGTGCAAGTGTCTCTTTGACTGATGGTAAGGGCCATTTCACAATATGCCCATTTCTCCTCGCTAGTTTATAATCTCTAAGCTAATATTAAATTTTCTCTTGATCCTCAGAAACCAATTGCAGAAAAACGCATGTGTGTGGCAGCAGTCAGTAGTGAGGCTTTGAATATTTAAAGGATTAAAGGTGAGGATATGGGGGAGGATATATATATACATATATAAAAGGTTCTGGGACTTAAATTTTTAAATATGAACAACCACATTTACCATATTCCACCTGGAAAGTTTCTCAGTTTTGAGGGGGGAAAAAATGCAGTTAAGAGAGAAAAACTAGGAGGCTGGTAGATGCAGCATGAATGACTCATAGGTTGTTTGTTTTGTAAAACTAGTTTTGAACTCAGTCCTCTGTGGACATTATTTGTTTAAAGCAAAGGACTTATTTTAATTAGGAAAACTCACAAACTGATCAAAATTACTCTAACTTGTCAGGCTATTATGCTTTTTTTATTTTTTCACAGGTTACCTCTTTCAAAATGCCTAACATAGAATTTTTTTAAATAAGTGGTTTCATGTGGATCTCCTCAACTTTTTTGGATCTTTCTATTCTTTTCCACCTATTTCATTGCTTGTGCAGTTATGTGAAATACCTGAAGATGACAGATGGGCTCTTTTGACTACTGGAACACGATTCTCTTTCTGCAGGACCTGTAATGGCAGCGCCTGCAATGGGAGCCTACAGACATTCACAGGGAGGGGTTGCAGTTGTCAGCGTGCGACTGAGTATAATCGGCCTGTCATAAAACAGCCTGTAGCTGTGCAACAAGAGTGTCTGTCCGGTTCAACGCAGACAAAATCACCCGAAGTTCAATGCAATCACACAACACTGCACTTTTTTTCTTTTTTTTTTCAGTTTTGTTTGTCCAAGTTTTATGATTGGCTCCTCAAAACTGCTTTAGATTTCAATCAAAACATGCTCTTACTTATAGTGTTGGTTTCTTCTGATTTCTCCCCCAGTGCCGTACTTTTGCTGGTTTTGGGTTTTTTTTGGTACCAGATTTTGTTTAGGATCTCATGGGAGGTTTCCTATACACTTTATCAACTGATGACTTCAAGTGATTTTCTGTAGTTTTCTCACAGTCTCTGAAAGAAAATGTGGTTATGGGTCTCCAAAGAGTTTTGGCTTTCTGTGAAGGTACATCTCAACAATTCATCAAAAAGTTCAAGGGGTTGGATATGGTTTGTTTACAGGTACAAAATGAAATAATTTAGACTCTGTGGAAACACATGGCTGAGAGTTGGGGGTAAAACTTGAATAAAGAGTGACTTGACCCAGATCCATCATATACTTATACCGTGATTGTTTTCAAACTTCCTTTTCACATTTTGTGCACCTTTCACTCACAAAAAAAACAAAAAAAACGATGCTTTTAAGTGGAACCATTTATAATTTTAAAATCTTCCGCTGAATAAATCTTTTTAATGGTCATTTTATTTTTCTTTCTTTCTTTCGGTTAAGTAAATCTAATGTAACTTATAGTTAGTTAAATTAACTTGATTGTTAAGCGAAATTGTTGCTGCATTGCTATAAGAACAGACATCATTCTGTTTTGTATGCTGTCCAGAATGGCACACAGAAACATGCCATCGTGTTTTACGGTCTGCCTTTAACCAAGATCCTGCCACACAAAATATTTGAAGCACTCACCTTCGCTCTATGCCTGGGGCCAACAATAAAAGCCTTGAAGTACCTAGAAGTACTGACAGCAGTTACACAATCTTTCCCAAAAAATGCTAAACTCCAGATATTGTGGATGAAACCTAGTTATACTAATCTTCAGGATCTTTAAGTGGTTGGTGTTCTTTTTAAAACCCCAAGAAAAATCCAAGTTAAAATATATATTTTTTTCTTAGTGTAGTTATAACCTGGCCTTTGGTAGCCTGGCAACCTGTCCAGACGCTATAGCCCACCTCTTTCTCTCTTAGTGTGACAGATAGGAACCAGCTGTCCTCAAGCAGGTGCAGACAATAGATTGACTGATAGATGAATAGCTGAAATGGAAACACTGGATCAGTAAGCTGCAGATCTGTAAAAACCTTGCTTCACTGTCTACGAGACACTCTTACAGGCGAGTTATTTTTTTAAATGAAGCACTATGAAGTTATCAGTAACATTTGATTGATCATTTCTGAAAAGATTGCTACGTTGCCATGTTTGGAAGATAGAAAGCTCTAGCTAAGTTTCTACCTAAACACGTTTTTTTTCTTAATCATATTTGAAAGATTAGACTTTCTCTCCTGTTTCTGCTAAATCACAGAGTTATGTTTGTGGATATGCTGTTTTGATTTATCCACACGATCATAAACTACCTGTTAACATGATTAAAAACAGTTTAACAATTAAACAACTTTACTTTTTTGTGTAATTATGCTTAGCAAGTCATTTTTTGAACTCCCACATCAAGTTGAAACAGATTACTGCAGCAATTGGAAAATATCCTAATAAGTTCTTGTACTCACAGAAACCTACAAACTCACAGATTTATTTATTTATTTATTTATTTATTTATTTATTTTTTTGCATTGCCATTTCTATTCAGACTTTGACACATTCAGCAGGGAACCTCGACCCCCACCACAGTAAATTGAAACATTTTCCATTTGACAAATTTCTCGTCACTTCTTCAGCTATGCATGTCCGCGGTGACAATTCAGACTACAATGCCCAGTCAAGAGGGTTCTCTAATGTCATTTTAAGCTTCCATTTCAAACTCTTGTTTGGTATAAAATGCCAGTGGGTTGCTGTAGCCCTGGACGTCAAGGCAGAAGACGGCATTCAATACCGAAGGCAATTCTGTTTCTGTATTCATAGAAACGAGCTTTAGGCTTACTTTGGACGTACATGAATCATCGCGCCACAGACTGTGCTGGAAAGAAGCAGACAGACTGTCTGGCAGAGGGGACAGATTTGAAATTATGTCTTACTGCTTACCTCGAGTCGTCCAGTCCTTCTGTTAAAGCAGGACTGAGAGGAGGAAAGAGGAAGAGGTGTAAGACGAATGTCCGCGTTGCTTTTAGACAGTACAGCCCTGGTGACGCTGCTGTCCGATTGGTCTGTCAAGCTGAAACGGGAAGTGATTGAAAAGGTGAGACGGAGTCTGGCGTTTTGGGCAGGAACGTGGACAAAGCTCTGGCCAATCTGCAGATATAGGAGACGGAAAATATAGTGGGACAAACTGAAAAAAAAAAATATAGCTTATAGATCAAAGCTCCAAGATTAGCGACTGAAGATCGTTTACATAAATATTGCAGTTGAAAAAGAGGCAGAAGAGAGCGAAGCGGCTTGTGTACATAAACACTTTTAGGGCTGTGGTGGGAAAACTTTGAGAATTTCTGTTAAAATTGTCCTAAAAATACCCGAGACAAAATACATCAAAAAGTGGAGCAGAAAATCATGTTTATTTAGGTAAGACTTTGCGGGACCTTGACAAATGTTTTCAGAAATCTCAGCATAGTTCAGCAGATGGCATGCCTTATAATCATGTCAGTCATTATCAAGACATTCACGCTGAGACGTCAAAAAAACTGGTTGATCTCTGCAGAGTCTAAAAGGTTTATGTGAAGAACAAAATGAAGTATGCTGTGAGGCAGAATAATCTGAGAGTTTCCAAACCTTTCTGAGGCTGCACTTGCCCCATGACAGGAGCAGAACCTTATACAAGCTGGTAGCTCTCCAAATAATTATTGTGAGGCTTCAAAACATCTGATTGGTGCAATCTTTAAATTTTCAACTGTTTCAGGAACCACTGATCATTCCTGTAAGTTGAAAATTCTTCCTTAGAAAGAAAGCTTTGGGGTTTCTGTGCTCGTCTCGGCGTCTTTCGCATTGGGATGGTATTTTATCTTTGGTGAAAGGCCAACTCCTTTCTTCACAACCTGCACACAACAATAGTCTTCCCGTCAGATTTGAAGCAAAAGTTGACCTTCGGTGAACCAAGAGCGACATCTGCTGCTGTTTGGTGGACGTCGCTTGTGCTTCAGATTTATGGGCATACCAGAAACGAGAGAATACAAAGGTTCCCACCTGGCAACTTTGTATGTAAAGAAAAAAAAAATGTATACATGAATATCCACTTCTTCTGACTGGTTTCTATTATGGTCACCAAGTTTTCAATAAAAAAAAAGTTCTCTCTGGAACAAAACATTGTGTTTAAAATGGTTTCATACTGGAATAAAAACAAAAATAACTCCTCACTTCTCAGTACAGATTGTAAACCGTCAACTGTAACTAATGCCAAGTTTTTTTTTTTATTTGTTTGTTCGCCACAAGTTTTTGAACAGATTAGCTCATTTCAACGGTAGTCCTGTAGAGCCATAGAGTTATCAGCGTAGGATATTAATACATGGATGGACAACTAAAGTTCAAACGGATTTTTAAATCGGCTTCGTATAACTTCCTGCTTAGAAATCCTGTCGCTGAAGATGGCCTGTGAGCATCAACAGAACCGGTGCCAAAGTCCACATCCTGTGTGGTGAATCATTAAGATGTTTACCCTCAATTAAAGATGTTCTTTCTGCATGAGAGCCTTCAGATGTGAATCTAAGTATACTGATACGATGGTGTTGGATAAATGATTTAACACTTGCTTAATCAATTCCCCCTGGTGCAATGGCTGTTTCTGTGAATTTCCCTGTGACTAAAACAATCTGTGTGCTGGATTATTTTAGTTTTGCTGGCTTTGATTCATGTGCAACACTCAAGCTTTATATTTTTCTCCCTTATTTTCCTTTTATCTTTGCAAATCAGGAAAAAAAAAAAGGTGCAGCAAGAATCTCACGAGATATTAGACTCTTTTTTCTAAAAAAAAAAAATCCTCTTGATGTTTGCAAACTGATTCAAAAGGAGCAACACATTTTATGATCCGTTAAAACTTACTCACACAATTGGTCCAAACCGTGAAGTGTACGTGAATTTTAATCGATTGAGATGTGCTTTGGTGTTTTGAAGATTATTAGTGTTTATCTCTGTAGTGTATTTAATCTAAGACATTAGAAACACACAAAGTCCACAGAGACTCAACATTGTAAACTTCTTTGGGGATTCATTTTATGGCTATTTTAGCGAAGCCAATCGATGTGCTTATTTTGACCAGCAAGAAATCGTTCAATATTCTAACAAAGAATGCTATCAGGTTTAGTTGAGATAATGATAAACTAACTATTTCAATCCAGTGTTGCCTTTTGTGAAGACTTCCACGCTATTTCAATGAAGTCGTGCTCAGCTGGAATGGACATGCTCTTCCAAAATGGTGTAATATTAAGAAACGGCAAAAATGCCACTGTTTGGTCACCATTACACTGTTGATTTACAGAGTTTCATCTCATAGGTTCACAGAATAATTAAAAACAAACGACTTGGATCTTTGCAACGACTTGGTAATTGCTGTTATTTCTTGTGAAACGGTGTGACACCGAAACCCAGCAGGGCGTTTGAATGCGTCTTTGTGAGGCAGTGGAGATGCTTGGATGTATTAATCAGGATGTCATGTTACTGTCATGTCCTGCCTGCCGCTACAATCTCTTCCTTTGACTGGTCCAAATCGATACTGTTTTAGGTGGTTACAGCTCCCACCCCGTCCACTGATGGACACATCTGTCGGCCGATGTATCACGGCTTAATTACACGTCACTTTACGACTCGGAGTTGGCCCGTGCAACACGTGGCAGGCAGCTCGACAGGAAGGAGGGGAAGCAGTTTTTAATATCGCCTCTGACAGCTGATGAAGTGAATGCTCTGTAGCTAAAAATTAACACAACAGTAAATCTTTCCCAGCACAATCCGCTTGCTAGGTGTCGTTACAGAAGATGAATGATAAATGATGGTACAGTGTCTTATGCAATAATCTGCTCGGTGATAGCTAAATATGGAGGTGTGTAAATATTAAAGAGGCAGTTAA
Source organism: Poecilia formosa (assembly GCF_000485575.1). NCBI lineage: Eukaryota > Metazoa > Chordata > Actinopteri > Cyprinodontiformes > Poeciliidae > Poecilia > Poecilia formosa. The sequence continues at coordinate 165,831 of NW_006800285.1, forward strand.
CCCTTTGTGGGTACTTGTTTCTGTGGGTGGCAGCTGGGGAAATAAATGAAGATGCATGGGAAACGTGCAGCACAACAAGGGTTGGAGTTAAGTTTTTAAACTTGTCCAAGCATATTTTCATGCCTTTTCAGTGTATTATTGATAATTAATTTTACAATACATACAGGTTCTGTTATGTTTTTATTTTTAAACTCAGCCATCCAAATTAAGAAAATCAACCAAAATGTTTTTTTTTTTTTTTTTTGTTTTGTTTTTTTTCCACAGATGAACATACAGCTATTCTAAATAGGTAGAACTAAATAAATGGACATTTGACCTCATGAGCCAGATGTGTTCACAAGTTTTAAGTTAATCCTTATTTATTTTTTGTAAAATTTATTGTAAAAGTACCATAAAGGGGAAGGACAACGCTGCTATTTTAAAATGAAACGTCCTCCTTTAGTAGTCTGAATAATTTCTGTCGAGACAGTACAGCTGCACTGTCTTCCTCATTTGAATACGAAAGGCCACTGCAGGCGCATATCAGGATGATTGATCCTGAACAGATGAACAGACTTTTCCCCGCAGTGCCTCAGAGTTCTGAGTCACTCATCTTTACTTAAAAAAAGTCCTGCACATTAGGAATGCGCCAATTAGCCACATTTTCTGTCGTCATTACACTTTGGTCACAACCTACGACCTGCCACGTCTGCATGTTGTAGTAGAGACTAAATGCAGGGAATGCTGAAACGTGTTTGAAAACTAGTCGTCAATGCACATGCTGTGCCGACCCACGATGCTCTTTAGGAAGAACGGAATAATAAAACAAATTCACTTTTTTATATGTTGGAGTTATGCTAATCTGCAGTTTAATTACAATGCATCATGAAGCTAAGGTAGGCTGTTTGGTTTTTAGTCTTATCTTTTGTAAATGTGTCAAAGAATATGTTTTACAAATATAATTCGACGATAATGGGGGAGGGGGGTGCGAGGGCATATTTGATTGAAATATCATATTTTGTGGGATTTCCAGTGTGATGGCGATAAAAGTGACACATATTTAAAAAAAAAACATTGTACATTACTGCATCTGTCAAAGCTCTACAAACTCAAACATTGTTTGATATTTAACCCACACATTATTAAAAAGGCCACTTGCAATAAATAGAACAGTTTGTACACTGTGTACTATATGTGCTGTTAAATGTGGGGGAAAAAAACAACCAAAAACAAATGCAGCATTTTTTGTTAGTACTGATTTCAGTCATAGTAAAAGGTTTGGGGCATTGCAAACATTTTAACTTGTAGTTTAATATTACCTCATAATAATTCTTAGCACAGTAAAAAAAAAATGTATGAGCATATTTGTGAGCTTGCCTCTTTATTATTAAATTGAATATAATTTCAGATCTTTGTATAACTTTTCTTCAGATTAACTTAGAAAGTGAGCTATTATTGTTACAGGTCAATTTTCTAAACTACAAACAAGTAACTGTTAGGGATGCTCAAATATGAAAAACTGCACTGATATTTATATCTGATAGTAATACTGCTGTGATGCCAGATTTACCAATATTTTATTTTATCTTTTATTTTTTATCCAATCACTCGATTAATCTTAAGAATAATCAATAGATTACTCAGTTACTAAAATATTTGTTTGCATAGCCATGAACAAACTCTGACCTATATATCAGTCAAACATAAAACGCCAGCAATCCAGTCAATAATCACCTGTTTTTTAAACTATTTATTAAGCAGCCTTTAAAAAGAAAAGATGGAAATCCAAAATACTTAACATGACGCCTTCTGAAAAACCTGTTTGGTATTTTAGTCCCAACAATGTGACACCAAAAAAGCTTTTGTTTGACAACCTGGCATTCAGTTGATAAGCCAATGAATGAGGAATCTTTCAGGTTCTGTTCAGGTTTTGGCCTGGCCTGGTTCTACTTCTTAGCACAACTTAAGTCATATTTGACAGTGAAATCCACTGTTTTCATGCAGTACATACACAATAATTATGTCAGTATCTGGCTCAATATCCAATTATAATCACATCTATACAGATTACACTTTGTAATTTAATCCAGTTGTAATTCAACATGTAATTTGTATTGGATCAACATAGATTACCACTAACAGAAAGTAGCAGCTGAAAGTGCCTTTCCAGCCACAATCCTACATGTTGTTATATTCCTCTCTCTTTTTTTGTTCAATACAAATACATTTTCAAACATTGGAGTTGTCTCTTTTTTAGGAAATATGTGCTTTGCAGAAATAGCGAAATACGGAGGTTAAAATAAATAACTGTAAGTAAAAGGGGGAAAAAAACAGATTTCTGAAATTATATTAGGAGAAATGATCAAAACCCAGAGTCTGATGCCACTGGTGAAAACTTTCTTACTCCTTCTCTACATCCACAAGGATCAAATTTAATCACACAATGTCAATTAGTAAAAAAATTATCTATCTAAACAAGCCAGTCATTTGCACTGAATTTTGACTTTGCAGCAATCCCTTATGCTGAGCAAACATGTGGCAACATAGAGAAACAACTTCTGTTTAACAGGAAGACACTTACAGAAGAGCCAGTCTCAGTATAAATAACCATCTGCTTTGAACGTTTGGGGAAGAATAGAATAAAAACACAGACAAACAAAAAAAGCACCAGGTCTAGTCTGCCCCCAGAAATAAACCTGAAAAGAAAACATATAGTTTATTCCCCCTTATTTGCAAATAATACACAAATATAATAACACTTGTGGTCTGAAATGACTTCTTTTGTCTTCCATTTGTGCATGTTTCTGATATGGGTGCAAACTTTGTTGCAATTGACGTAGTCAAGTGCAGAAAAAAAGCAATCTTTAGAAGAACCTCTGCAGGTTCTGTAGGATTGTTGATGAAGACCATCGTCGACACAATAACAACTGGATACTTGGAGGCAAAAATATGAAAGGAATGCTAAAATCAATTTGACAGGATTTAAATATGGTACTCTAGGTTCTCAATCTGTTTCTGTCCAGTGTTGAACAATTTCCCTGAAATCTCTAGACCGACACAAGAGCTTTCTGAGACTTGACGAAATAGGAAAGTTTCAAACCCGATCTTATAATCTTTGTAATTTTATTATTACTTTCAGCAGAAAAGGCAGCAGAGCCCCATATTAATATGAGGGAATCTCAACTATGTTTTATTGTTGTTTACCTTATGGGCTCTATTTTATTGCCTAAACCCACAAAGCATACGACAATGGTTTCCTCTAGAGCACTGTTCAATAAAAATAACCCTGGTTTCATTCATCAAGCAGTATTATGGTCCCATTTTGTTACTCTTGTTATGAAATTTAAAACAGACAACACAGTCGATAGCACAACTGGTCTAAACAAAACAAGTAAACGTCAAAATACATAAATACATCAACATTTTCACAAACCATCCTTTAGTTATCTCCATTGTCACGTCAGAAACTGAAAAATATGAAAAAATGAAAGAAAAGCAGCAGGGACAAGGCAGCCATCACAAAGTTGAAAGTTGCCAAAGAATGATATTACTTTTGGAGGAGAACTTCACCATCCTCCTCCCATTTGCCTTCACATGTTTCCTTTATAAGAGCCCTTTGCAGGAAAAAATATTCTTTTTCCACTTTGCCAATAAACACACATTTGACATAGTCCTGTTTGAAAGGTGTTTCTGTTTGTGACAGGCTTCAAGATTTATGGCCTTACATAGCCCATCACATCATCCATGGAAGTGCCACTGAAGTGCTTCTTGCCTTAAAATCGAGTGTATGACTTAAAAGTTTTTTTCTTCTTCCCCCCCTAAGTACAGCTAAAGGGAATAAGGAAACCATTACATTTGGAATAAAGACTACACCTAAACTACTTCTACACTAGACCAACACATTGGTATTAAAGCTTCTCATTCCTAGGATTTGGACTTTACACACATTCCTTTTCCTCTTTCACCTCCAATTATCCTTGTTTTTCAACAACATCTGTCTGGGTTCAGGCTTGTCCTACAGCTAAAGACCTTCAGGGTTTGTCCCGTAGCGAAAACAAAATAGGCATTCACTTTAACAAAAGATTTTTTACTTATATTTCAGATATTGTGTATTTTTAAGGTTTTGTGGGCCCTAAAATATCCGATATGCCTCTGAGTCGTGGTCTCATGACTCAGATTTATTCCAAAAAGTCCCCTTTCACAGATCAATCAATTAAGCCAAGGTATCTTTTGATGACACCTTTACGTCGACCGTTGTGAAACAATAACACCCACTGTCCTTTCATGTGCCTTCGCCAAATAAATCGGCTGATTTGCATATAGTTTTGAAATTATTCTAATTTGATTATTTACAATACGGTGGTGGGGATGCCTCTGATTCGGACTATATCCAGGCTACTTGCTTGGCCCATTTAGCCTGAAGAATCAGAAATGTGACACATAATGTTGTTTTGCGTGTATAAGCAGTCTTCCCCTTTCATCTTGTCTCGATGCCTGTTGGGTCTATTTCCTATCCTCCACAGCCTCTTTAATCCAATGTTGGAATGCGTTCCTCACTGATGTAATTATTTTAGCCCACTGCCAGGATGTAACATAATTTTCTGTCCCAGAATGATTTTAGACGGCAAATTTCAAGTTTCCCTGACACGCTTGATCTTTTCTTTAAACGAGCTTTGCTAAAAGACTTTTTTTTTTTTTTTTTTTTTTTTCAGATGTGATGTGGAGCATGTGATTTCATAAATCACTTCTCNTTCCCTGACACGCTTGATCTTTTCTTTAAACGAGCTTTTCTCTTTTTTTTTTCTTTTTTTTTTTTTTTTTGCCCTCTCAGATGTGGAGCATGTGATTTCATAAATCACTTCTCGCTTCTGCTCCGGTTTGGTTCCTAGCCTGAGGGGGTGTACGAGGAGCTGACCGAGCTCGATGTGAAGTTTTATGGAAGACGGATGGGATGTATTTCATTACCCTTTGTATGTTATAGCGCTGCGGTTACTGAATAGTGGGGCCAAGCTGGTATTTGGAGGGCTGGATACCTGACACTCTGCTGAAAGAAAGTTGACACAGTGGCTGCCTCTTGAAAATTAAGTGCAATAGTTTGAGGTGAAATGTGTTATGACTCCTTGCCAGAGTAGCTGATATGTTTTTTTTTATTATTGATATTGAATTTTTGTGCTAGCAGACATTAATTACTGACATTTACTTATTCTTCCTGAATTTATGAAGCATTTGCATGCTTTTCAGATACATATTAACACAAAACAGAGCTGTATTGCAGTTGCACAATATTTAAATGAACTGACTCTGAGGGTCTACAGTCAGTCTTAATTAGGGCCATAAAAACATTATTTTCCTTGCACTTTTTGTGTCTCCTGCAGCTTCTATCAATGCAACATTTGTCCTGTCAACAGACTCTCCCCCTAGAGCTGTGGATCTCTGGTATCCTTGGTCTTCATGACAAACATCCAATGCCTTAACAAAATGGTTGAACTAATACTAACACAGAGGCTCTATATTTACTAATTAGGTGACCTCCAAAGGAAATTATTCTTTTGAATATCATTTCAGTAAATCAGAGTAGACAGGGTTGAACACCAAGTTTTCTACTAGCTGAAGTAAATTCAGTGACCACTTTTAGACTATGACATATTGGACAGTTGAACCTCTTTGGGTGTTATATAAAAACTGCAGCGGGTTATAAAAGGACCTGAAGAAATATTCAAGAGGTCCCATAAATTTTAATGTGATATTAGGCAGAGTTAACAGGCTGAGATATTTCAGCCTGGTGTTTCATCCGAAGTCCTAAAGAGCTCTGACTGTTGCCGAGACTGACGGCTCATCTATGCTTAACTGTAAAGATTTCAGAAATTACTGATATGTATTTCATGTTACTATATTTTAATAAACTGTCTATCCCTGCTGCAAGACCTGTACTCGCAGCTTTAACAGCCTTAACTATTTCAACTGGCTGCACTAGGAAAGGTGCATAAGACCTCCGTGGGGAGCCTTGCAGAACATTTTCACCTCTTTTGCTGCTATAAAAAGTGCTTTTGACCCACCAATTTGTCCAGTGAAGGGAAAAAGAAGGTTTCCACTCAGGTTCTCTAGAACTGCTTTTAACAGAAGTAACTTGAAGTAATCTTTTGGTGAATTACAGTCTCTCTCATTTTCTTTTGAAGGTATTTTTGTTCACTGTGTTTTAAACACAGTGAACACAGTTTTAAGATTCATGCAAAATCCTAAGATTTTGCATGAATTTGACTCCCAGCACAAGATTAACTCAGCTTTAGCTCTGGAGTTTGACTGATTTTTTTTTTTTTTAGCCATTTTGCTGCTGTTTTGAATCTCTGTTCTTCTGCATTACCCACAGTTTCAGATGTAACTATCAGACAGCTGGCCTCACCAATTCAGAGGATCTCAAAGCAGGCAAGGCGCCAACATGAAAGAAATAGCAGGGTTGTTGATACTTGAGGGGGTTCCTGTGTTGAAATGTGTGTCACGCAAGAAGAGTTTTAAGTTCATGTAACATGTTAAAACTAAATATATTTATGCCGATGAACTGCAGGATTCACAATAAAACTAACATGCATGCACCTTTTTCAAAATGTAAGTAATTATGTTATGGGTCAATTTGCTTTTTTTTTTTTGCTTTTTTTTTTGCCATCATCTTGTAACCTTTGCAACCTAGTTTTTGACAAGTATTATTTGGCAAGTTGTTTTAACATAAAATTGATTTTGTCTGAATATTTGTAATTACATCCCTCATATCTAAAAATGAGTTTTAAACACAACTACATTTTGACGAATTAATAATTTAAGATGTCTGCATCTACATTTCTGGGTAGACAGAATAATAAATCCAGATATCTTACATTTTGAAGGATCAAAATGGCTTTCTAGATGTCTCAAATGACATGACGAGATTTGCTAGTTGAAGGGTCGCACATCCGTGACTGCAATTCAAGATATTTAAAATTGAATTATGACTTGTCAAAAATCTACTAAACTATTTCAGCTTTCACTCAAGCTGAAATGGATTAGTCCTTTTTTTAAAAATTGTTTTGCCCTGAGCTTTAACATACCATACCTACTGAGGACTGCAGTCTTCCCCATATCTCCTCATGTTGCACCTCCACACTTCGGGGAGAATCTGCTGGGACGAACAACCTGAAAAGACTGAAAATTGTTTTGAATGTTTTCCACTCACTGTAGAATGATGGACTTGAAATTGTTTGAAAATAGCCTTATAACCTTTCCCAGACTGAAAGGCAGAAACAATGACTGTAATTCTATAAGGTTATTGGTGATGTCTTGCCTTCTTGACATGGTGTTAACACGCATGCAAGTTCAGGACCAGCCAGTCGTTGAAACAACTCTATTTAAAGAGGTGGCCACACCTGCTGACCATCATTTAGTCAAATGCATTTGATCAGGAGTATCTGACTGACACTTTACTGATCATTAAACACTTTTAGTCATTCTTCACCTCTGACTTTCACCACAACATCCAGTATTGTTGTGGTGAATATGTGCTGTATAGCTAAGGCTCTTTTTAAGTTTCCTTGCAGTGCATTCTGCTCAGTCTCTTTATTTGGTTATCTTTACATAGTCTCCATAGTGATCCCTAGAGATAAACAAAAAAGAAAACAGCTAAGCTTCAGGATGTAGAAGATTAAAGCTCCTCTGCACTACTTTCAACATAATTACTACAGTAATACAAGATATAATTCTAGCAGAAACATCTGCATATATATATATATATATATATATATATATATATATG